>NW_027187372.1:32875395-32881602 GCF_028583685.1 Petaurus breviceps papuanus | reverse complement strand
ATACCAGTGATGCTTAAACTTGAAGAGGTCCTACCAAGCTGGAAAGGCTTTGAACATGGTCCCAGGGATAAAGTGCTTGTCTGTGGTTTGAGGATCAGTTTAGCTATGTTTGAAGAGGCTTCAGGGAGGCAGCAAGTTTCTGTGGAAACAGTGATAAGTATAGAACTCAAAAAGATCTAGGTTAAATCTTGCCTCTGTCACTTACCAAAATGAGTTACCTTGGTCAAGTCACTTCAGTTTCTTCCATCTTTAGAATGAGTGGGTTGAACTAGAAGACCTCTGAGACCCCTTTAAGTCCTAGCTCTATTATTTTTTGAAAACTTTGGGGTGGGGCATAGCCACTCTCTTCTATTATTACTATTTTATTTAATACAAAACCAAAGAAAGGGAAAAAACAGTAAAAAATACAGAAATTGAAAAAAGTATGCTTCCATCTGCATTCAAACTCCATCATCGGTTCTTTCTCTGGAGTTGGATAGCATTTTTTGTCATGAGTCTTTCAGAATTGTCTTGGATCATTGTATTGCTGAGAATAGCTAAGTCATTCACAGTTGATCACCGTACAGTATTTCTGTCTATGTGTACAATGTTCTCCTGGTTCTGCTCACTTCACTTTGCATCAGTTCATCTAAGTTTTTCTAGGTTTTTCTGAAATCAGCTTGGTCATCAGTATTTATAGCATCATAATATTCCATTAAAATTATATGCCACAACTTGTTCAGCCATTCACCAATGGATGTGCGTCCCGTCAATTTCCAGTTCTTTCCAATCCCACTACAAAAAGAGCTGCAGTCACTCTCAAAGATTACCTACAAAGGCAGAAGGGACTGTGATTCGTGTTGATGGACCTGTGAAGTCACAAATCCTTGAAGTATTGAAAAGTAAAAACTCATTTTTCCAATATGAAAAATGAACACACCCAGCTGCTACCCCTTTTCCAGATGTTAACTTCATGCTCCAATTGATGGGTTTCATAGCTCTTATTCTTCCTACTGCATCTATCATTAACTTATTCCTAAGTATGGGGAAATTTAAATCTTGACAACGAGCCGCTTGGTGAGATGCAATCCATCTTCAGGTAATACCACTGGAGTAGACACAAAGCCACTGGCATCCTGGGGACAGTGGGCTGGAGCTGCAATGAACCTCCTTTGGTGGCAAGTGTGGTAACACAAGGGTATCTATCACTCAGGGAAACCTCCTTTCATTAGTTTTAGAAAAGCTCACCAGATTCAAAGTCCTCTCCATAACCCAGAGACAAGGTAGAATTTGAAAGTGATCCAATCTGCTTAGAAAGGCAGCACCCCAATGACAGAGATGAGCGGGACTCACACAATATCAGTGCATGAAAATCAGAGATTCCAATTTCTCATTTTACTAAGACTGTGAAAAGTGATGTGACTAGCCTAAAGTCACCGAGAAGTCACAGCTCTAAATTTATATAGTACTTTAGGATTTGTTAATAGATTATCTCATTTGATCCTTACAAGAACCTCCTTATTTTACAAATGAGGAAACCAGCACCTAGAGAGGGGTGCAGACTTGTCTAGAATCATACAGATTGTAAGTGTCTGAAGCTGGATTGGGCTTCAGGTCTTCCTGATTCCAAATCTAGTGCTCTGGCCAGGATTTGAAGCCAAGATTTTTTTCTCTCCCCCACCCCCCATACCACAGGGCCTGACACAAAGTCAGAATGGACACACACTGTCACAGCCTTGCTTGGGAATTAGGGAGGATTTCTGAGACCCATTCTCTTGGTGTAAACACAATAAAATGAAATAAAAAGCTCCTATGCACCTTTATTTTTGCTAAATTAAGCTAGCCTAGTAGTTCTGCTAGCCCTGCCCTTCATTTTTACTCAGTTAGAATCTTTCAATTGCCCTAGCACAGCCACAGGTCACAATCTTTCAACTACCTTCAGACTGAAAAGTTTCCTGATTTCATCAACTTGTGTCTTCCTTTCTTAGATCACCTTGCATCTTGCCTAGTGCTGCTGTTATTTGGTCCTTTTAGTTGATCTGACACTTCCTGACCCCATTTGGGGTTTTCTTGGCAAAGATACTTGAATGGTTTTCCATCTCCTTCTCCAGTGTGTCCTCACTTTACAGATGAGGAAACTGAGGCAAACAGAGTTAAGTAACTTGTCCAGGGTTACACAAATAGTAAGTGTCTAAGGCCAGATTTTGACTCTAGGCCTATACTTGTATATATACATGGTGCTTTCTTAATAGAATACAAGCTCCTTGAGGGCAGGCTGTTTTCATTTTTTCCCCCTTATGTATCTCTAGCACTTAACACAAGAGGCCTGTTGGCTGAGTGTGGATTTTCCCCCCAACCTAGGTGATCACCCTTTCTTGACTTTAATAAAAAAAAAAATCATTACCTGGTAATGACCCTTTAGTGAGAAGCCTCTACAGACTTCGTTGGGCTAGTCCGGGAACCACTTCCAAAATCTATCACCTTTCCAATTTGGTAAGACCTTCCAATGTTTGCTCTGCTGCCACAGTGAAGCAAGGACCCAGGCTCACCTCCATGCCATAATGAGACATCAGGGCAGGATTTTGATGGGGGCAGTTAAACAATAATGCCAAATAGCAATCCCTGTTTCCTTAGTACCTTTAACCCTGGGAGAGAGGAACAATCATACTTATGGAGAAAATGAAGCCCAATGTTGAAATCTATCCAGCCCAATGAAACTCATTTATTAAGCATCTACAGTTATCCCTTCCATATTTTGACTTTCCCCATTGTGGTTTCAGTATATCTTGGGTTGGCACAAGAAATTAAATGGGAACTTTGGGGGAGTTTTGTGAAAGTCGAAGACAGCATTCAAAGACCAGCAGATAAAGAACATGTTCAGAAACTCAGAAATACATAAAAATATGTATAGTATTAGATAATATTAACATATTTTATCTTTTAAAACCATAATAATTCAGACTTTTTCTCTGGTACTAAGAAAGGGCAAAAAAATTTACAGGGATTTTCTAGATCACAGGAGTGGTATATCCCTGACCCCTGAGATGTGGGAGGGATAACTACTATGTATATAAATCAGTAGGGATTATTTTTTTTAAGGCTAGACCTGAGATTTCATTGGTAGAGAAAATTCCCAATGAGGAAACTCCCTCTACCAATACAGGTCAGTTCCCCACTCTGCAACTTGGAGTCTTAGATAGCTGCATGGGTCATTGAGAAATTAGTGACTTGCCAGGAACACACAGTCAGTATGTGTTAGAGGTGGGACTCCTGATTCAGAGGCTAGCTTTCTACCTTCTACTCCATCCTGCCTTTCCTTGGCACTGAAGATACAAAGATGTAATGAAAACTGAAAAAAAAAAAAAAAACTTGTCCCTGCCCTTTAAAGGGCTTCCATTCTCCTGGAAGGATTTTTCCGACACTTAATCCAACATTCTTGGCACCAAAAACTCCTTTATCAGAGAATCTGTGGAAGACTCAACTCTCATATTCGATGAGAAAGAAAATGAGGACCTAGTCACTTAACCACAGAGTAGCATGCATATTTATATGCACTCACACGTACACCACATATGAATATACACAAGGACATGTATACATTCCACACATACAAGTACCCCTAATACTACATCCCTGAATAAGTCAAAACATAAAATTTTTAAAGTCACATATAAGAGATTCCAGAATCAATATCAACTCTTCAAACTCTGCTCCAAAACACAGCCGTGATAAAGATAATTCCCAGTGGAAAAATGAATACAGTCTCAATCCCTTCCAGTGCAAACTGAAGGGAAAGCAGAAATAGGAGTGGATGGATGTTCTCTCAGGTCTCTTCCAGATCCTGTGATTCTGTAAGCCTATCCAAGCTGGGATATCTGCCCTTCCTCTGTAGTAAAGGGCAGACTGTCATAGGCATACAGCCCACCCCCAGGAGATTGGAGAGATGACTGCTGAAGAGAGATATGGGAATATCCCACCTGGTTCCTCTGCAATGTCAGAAGCATTTCTAAAGCAGTCTGGACAGAGAGAGGTTATGCGTTGATTTTTCCACCTTCGGTATTGGAGGAGCTCTGATGGTGGCTGTAGCCATGTTCTCCACCACTAAGTAATGAGCCAGTCTTAAGGTCTTCCTCCTTTTTCCTCCTACAGCCCAGCAAAGGCTGCAGTCAGGATGCACAAATCAGAGTCTGCCATGGTCTACAAAGACAGACACCCACAGCAGGGTTTTACAGTAGCATTCTGAAGAAGTGCTTGGAAGAAAGCTTCTGCCCAGTTCCACACAGCCAGGTGCTGGGGAGTCAAGGGCATTACCTGGAAAAGCATTTCTAGGGAAGGATTCAAACCATAGCCCACTTGTGATGCTTATCAGAGGCTGTGACACTATTTAGGTTGAGAATTTTTTTTTTTAATGAATCTATTAAATTCTTTGCCAAGGACTGCAACATTCTTTTGAAAATAAACATACCCATTCAGGAGATTCCTATCCTTTATCAGGGTAGGGAAAATATGGAAAACAACACAGACACCCACGATCACTGCAGAGTTACTCAGTAAATCCATATTCTAGGTGCCCAGTGATTTATTATGTATGTGTGCTGAGGGAGGGAGAAGAGTGGATAAGAACCAATAGGGGCTTGGGAGCTACAGAGGGAGGGAAACCACAGAGAGCTGGATAATTTTAGAGGATGATAATAACTACTGCAGGAATCTAGGAGGAGGAAGAGGAGGAGGAGGAAGAGGAAGGCGATAAAAACAGACAGAAGTTCAAAGATTTCAGAGGTCATCGGGTGGCTATGATCTTGGTTTCTCCTTATATCTCAATCTATTTCTGATGGGGGTGGGGAGTTCCTCTACCCCTACCCCAATGGATATTACCTAATCCTCCAACTAGGGGAGGGGGAGAGCGCTTTGCCTAGTCTAGTAAACAATCAGGCATGCCATCAACCCCTATATACAACGGCCAAATCACAACAGCAGCAGCAGTCATACAACCTACGGAATATTAGGGGAGAAACCCACGGGGGAAGGGGGTAGGAATGAGTGCCCAGGAGACAATCCAGCGCCCTTGGCTACCAGCCCCAGGCATTTCAGTGGGAGATAGTGGGGTATGATATGTCGCGAGCTCCTGAATCCTTCCTTCCCCAGGCAGTCACCCAAAGGTTCCAGAAGTGTGACAAGAGTTACATACAGTAGGAAAGGCAGGGAACCCCCATCTATGCCCAGCAGAGGCTTCCTGAGGTCAGAGAAGGAGAAACCTGGGAGCAGGGACGTTTCTCCCGAGCTCTACTCCCCACCCCTACCCCACTGCCCTCTGCTCCCTGCCCACCCTGCAGCAGCCCTAGCCCCTTCCCGATCACACTCACTGGCGCAGCGTAACGCCCGCTGTCGCACCTCCCGGCCGCACAGATCACACCAGCCTGAGTCAGCCCGCAGCGCCAGCTCGATGAAGCGGTGCCCCTCGCCACGCTCAGCCGGGACGCGCGGGTCCCGAGGCTGCTCGAAGATGCTCCTCACGTCCGGGGGCCGCGGCGCCCCGGGGCGCCGCCGCAGCCTCTGCTGAAGCCCCGGCCGGAGGGAGCGAGGAAGCCTGGGGGGCCGGGGCTGCGGCTCCGGGTCCCCCACCGGCGCCCCCCGGGCTCCGCGCCCGTCGTGCGCCCCGGGCGCGGTGGAGAGGGGCACCGAGCCGCAGCGGCGCGGGGTCCGCCCGGGTCGCGGAGGAGGTTCGGGGCCGCCCAGGCTCTGCAGGTAGCGCGGCGGCTCGGGGTCCAGCAGGAGCGAGTAAGGGCGCTGCCCTATGGCCGGGGACGCCATGGCCATGCCCGGCTTGCCGCAGCTCCCTAGGACTGCAACGCGACTCCCGATCCAGCCCCGGGAGAAGGGGCGGCCCCCGCCGGGCGCGCCTTTAAAGGGACCGCAGCCAGCGGGGAGGGACGGGGGCGGGGAGACGGAGGGGTGGGAGGAAGGAATAAACTAACTGACAGAAGGACTGACGGACGGCCCGAAGGAATGTTGGTATGGGTAGTGGGGGCTGCTAGGTTTACAGCCTGCAGCCTCTTTTTCTTTCGGGGGTGGGCCCCAAGAAAACCTGGCCAGGTGAGGAAGCAGAGAACAGTCTGTGTCTACTACCACATTGTAGCCCTTCTTTCGTGCCCACAATCATCCCTCTCCTAGCTTTAGCATAACACACACACACACACACACACACACACACACACACACACACACACA
>NW_027187372.1:32854692-32875385 GCF_028583685.1 Petaurus breviceps papuanus | reverse complement strand
CACACACACACACACACACACACACACACACACACACACACACACACCCCTGTTACCCCCAACCCAAATCCACAGGATCTGAAGCTTCTCCTGGCCCCCCTCAGCCAACACATCAGCATGAAAAAGGAAAGGAACAGTAGTTTGACGGGATGGCCCAGGGAACTGTATGGTTTGGGGTGGCGGTGGGGGATGGGGTAGCAGATAGGGAGGAAGAGAGTAATATATCACCTGCTGTCTTCCCCCCCGTCCCTCACCCTCCCTCCGCCTTAAAACCCTGGCCAGGAAGGAGATTTCTCTTCCTCCTTGGGAACTTTTCGTTTCGCCTAAAATCTTGGGCCGCTCCTGCTCCCCTCATCCCCTACCCCAAGAGAAAAGGCAGACGTTAGGCTGGAGAGCGAGCGGGTGGGTGTATAGCCAAACCCAACTACCCCACACCCCTGTGCTAAGTCCCAAGACGCTTGAGAGACGCCCCGAGACGCTGTAATGTCCCTACTTAAGCTTCTTCTTAGCCCGAGAAACTGTCTCAACTTGCAGGAAAGGTTGTAAAGGCCAGACTTTCACTTTTGATTGAAGTCTCTCTCCCCTCCTTCTCTCTCTCTCCCTCCCCCCCAACCTCAGCTTTGCCAAGTAGTCTTCCAGGCAAGGAGGCAAGGACAACCTTAGTCAGATATTAATGATAAAGGTGGACCCCTGAAACAGGAAGAATCTTTCAACCTCACAAGAAGTTTAGTTTGAGTTAAGGGGAATTTCTCTTCCCAAACTGGGTTCACCTTTTCCCTATAGTTGCTGAAACAATAACTGTTCTAAGGAGCCAATGATAATAGTTAATATTTACACTTCTCTTTTAAGTTTATAAAAATCTTTTCTATATGTTCATGTAATTTGATGCTCACAACAACCCTGTGAAGATAGGTGCCATTATTCTCGTTTGTCAACTGAAGAAACTGAGGGAGACAAGTGGCTTGCCCAGGATCACACAAGTAGTGAGTGTCTGAGGTCAAATCTGAACGCAGGGCCTTCCTGACTCCAAATCTAGTTCTCTATCCACCATCCCCAGGGTGGTGGGAGTGGGAATAAGCCCCACTTTGTGCTTTCCATCAGCAGCTTTTATATGGATTGAAGTTTAAAGTCCTCTGCAACCAGGTGGGTTTCTGCCCACAGCATCCTAGCTGAGGAAAGATTAAGGCAGAGGAAGCAGGGACCTCCACCCTTTCCATGTCCTTCTTGGGGCTAAAAACTGATGTAGAAGCCAGCCTGACTTCAAACTTAGTCATCACATTTCCCATCTGAAAACAAGAGAGATGAAAGTCTTTTGGTAGATTTAGCCACGTGTAGTAGGTCCTTATCTCGACTGTGCCACTGAGTGCTTCTGGGGCATTCCTTTTCCATGCCCCAGACTAGCGACAAAGACATGTGGGCATTTTCCTGGTGTCTTGGTGGGGAGGATTCTTCATTTTTGCTCATTTCTTGGAGTGGTCCTGATTTCCATGGAAATTCTTCTAACCATGCTAAGGAATTCCCATTCTGCTTTGTAGAAACTTTTCTACCCTGCCCAGAGTCATGGGTACCCCTTGGGGATTCTTCAGTTTGCATTTCTTCTTGAGCTGGGGTGTCACTGGGGGTCCAAAGAGCCAACAGGAGGAGGCCTCCTTATCACAGGGACTGGAATACCCATATATTGGAAGCTGGCATAACAGTTTAGTATAATGCAAAGGGCACCAGACTTGGAGTAAAAGGACTCAGGTCCAGATTACATCTCTGTTATTTACTACTTGGAAGACCTTGGTCAAATCCCTTAACACCTCTAAACTAAAACGTCCTGATTTGTAAAACAAAAAGATTAGTCTAGGGGCAGCTAGGTGACAGAGTGAATAGAGCACTGGCCCTGGAGTCAGGAGGACCTGAGTTCAAATCTGACCTCACACACTTAACACAAAAACTTGCCATGTGACCTTGGACAAGTCACTTAACCGCAATTGCCCTCCAAAAAGCAAAAAAAAAAAAAAAAGATTAGTCTAGAAATCAGAGGTGTCAAACATGATGGCCCACAGTACTCCCGAGTTTCCGAATGAAGTTAAAATGTAATTGGGAAATATTTAGCAAAGTAAATAAAAATATAATAAAATTTTAAAATCAAGTCAATAGGTAGCCCTCAGGAATCCTTAGGTATGGTGAATTAGTGGTCCCAGTTTCTATTTGAATTTGACACTACTGGTCTAGGTGGCCACTTCCAGCTTCAATAAATTCAATTCAATAAACACTTATTAGGTGCCTATGAGGTACCAAGAACTGGCATACAGTTAAGAAAAAGTTCCTGCCCTCAAAGAGCTTCCAGTTTAATGGGTTAAATTTCTAAATCTATTACCCCACTATCTCTGAGCCTCACCAGATAGCCTCTGAGTTTGTTTAGAACTCTGAAATCTACATTCCTATGCTTGCCCAGTAGCAGCAAAAGCCGAAGTTCTACAAAACAGAGGGCATCTGGTTGTGGGGGAAAAAAGTGTGTGTATGGGTCGAGGGGGGCAGGGTGGACACAAACCTTCAGTGTGACCTTGGCTACTCTGAACTGTATTTTCCCTTTTCTGTAAAGCAGGGGAGAAATCTTCCTGGCTGCTCTCTCCCATTTAGAACTAGTGGGAATAAGATCAGAGGCCAGTTGCAGGGATGTTTTCACATCTATTGTGGGTGGTTATTGAGGGTGGAGAGAAACTGCTGAGGTAGTGTTATTCCTAGATTTTTACTACTAAATGCATAAAGGGAAAACTTCAATATGGGGATGGGTTTTGTCTTGCTCTTTCCCATTTTTCTTGTAAGCATCACACCTGTGGGGGCCTGCATAACTAATAAATATGTTTGCCCTTATTCAACCCTCTGTTATCCATTCATCTCCACCAGCATGGCAAATAGTCATTAGGTCTCTTGATTCTCCCAGACAGAGAACATGGGGAGAGATTACTTCCCTCCAGAGAGGCAGGGAACTCTGATGAGGAAGGAGGTAAGCCATTTATAATTGGTGCCCAACCAGATTAGAGAAGTGTGAAGAAGGTCCTCTGTCTGATTTACAGGAAAGATTATCCTAAACCAAGCCCAGAGAGACAAGTTGGAGTTTTATTAGAGAAGGGAGTTCCATCTCCCCACACAGATTGGCGCACCTGGCCTAAAATGTGCCATTCAATCCCATACCACCTAGTATTATAGGATCAAAGTATAGTAACCAAATTTGATGAATAACAAGAAGAAAATTTGGGGAGGAATTTAATCTAGTTTCCCAGTCCCTGAAGAGGCTACACCTTATTTTTTTTTCACATGGTAAAAGTTTGAATAACCAAATTTAATTCTGAAATAATCTTTAATTTAATTTAGCAATAAGCATTTCTTTAGTGCTTACTCTTTACAAAGGACTGTGCTAATCATAGGGGTTATAAGTATTTAAAAAGGACATAGACCTTACACTCAAAGAAGCTTATGTTCTTTTTTTTTTCTTTTAAGGCAGTGTCTCCTTATCTTGACCAGGATGGAAATGCAGTGGCTGCTTGTGGACAGATCCCACCATGATGCTGAGCATAGAAGTTTTAACCTGCTCTTTCTCTGACCTAGACCAGTTAGATGCAATTTGAGCAGTCTGATGCAATCCCCCATACTCTCCAATATGTGGTCCCACCATATTGGCACCAGATAGTGCCAGCCTCCTATTGGCTTTAACCCTATTGCAGCTTGGAATTCCAGAGCTGGAGGGATCCACCAGCCTCAGTCTCCTTAGTGGACCAAGACACTGACATTCCACTAGGGGAAAAGAGAAACAGATGTGGGATGGTAGTTCTGGAGTTAGAGGTCCTGGTTTCAAATCCTACCACTGATACTCTCTATCAGTAGGACCTTAGGCAAATAAGGGCAAACATAACCCAGGCTATAATTTTTTTTTGCTATAATTTCTTATGCTATAAAATGAAGGGGTTAGATTAGATATGACTTCTGAGGTTCCTTCCAGTCCTAAATCTCTGATTTTATGATGTGTGCAGATAAGAATAATACTAGTCAACATGTGATGGAATCGGAGAAGAAACCCAGACAGAGTGCTCTAGGAAAATTTGAGGCAGGGAGAACATTTCCACCGCTGGGGGATAAGGAAAGGCTTCATGGAAATGGCCTCTAGGCTTGATCTTTGAAAGAAGAGAAGAATCCCAAAAGGCAGAGATTCCAAACATGGGGATGGCTTATATAGTGCAGGGAAGAAGGAAATGGAATATCTGACTCAGGAAAGAGTCTGTATTTCACTTTGGCTGGAAGACTGAGTGCATAATGTGAAATGTCTGGAAAAGAACACGGAAGGGAGCTAGATTGTGGTGACCCAGGATGAGGAGGGGTCTTTTTCTCTCTACTTTTCTATGTGGCAGCATGTTATGGTAAATAGAGGATGAATCTTGAAACCAGGAAGAACTGAGTCCCCTGTCTGACACATACTGGTGGTATGTGTCTTTTAATGTATGGACAAGTTATTTAATGTCCCAATATTCTTGGCGACTCTCTACTTAGAAGGTACAGATTTGTACTGGGAGAGGGATTTTTCTTATCTAGGAGCTCCTTATACCAATGAAATCATGTACAGTCCCTATCCCTAATAGAAACCGAAGGTTTTGCATGACAGGGTTGACACAGTCAGACCTTTGCTTCAGGAAGGCAGCATGGTGTAAATGCATGCAAGATTTGGAGGCAGACCTGGATTGAAATCCTGCCTCATTATTAGATGTCTAGCCCCACCTGAGTAATTCCCTTGACCTCTCTAAGCTTCAGGGGGTTTTTTTTTGTTGTTGTTGTTTGGAGGGCAGCTGGGGTTAAGTGACTTGCCCAAGGTCACACGGCTAATTTTTGTCTTAAGTGTCTGAGGTCGGATTTGAACTCGGGTCCTCCTGACTCCAGGGCTGGTGCTCTATTCACTGCGCCACTAGCTGCCCCAAATCCTCAGTTTTCTTCTCTGTTAAATGGGGACAACAGTCCCTCCCTCACTGGGATTGTCCTAAGGATTACATCAGATAAAGGATGCAGAGGGTTTTGCAAACTTTAAGTCACTGTGATGAGTAAATGTCAGCCAGTATTATTTTGGCTGCTTGGTGAAGGATGGATTAGAGAAGAAGGAGACCCAGAAAAATCACAGCCACTGCCACAATTGTTTTCTTTTTTATCCTCTTCCGAAGCATGTATGTTTGTTTTGTCAGTCCATTGTGATGAATCCCTTGGGGGAAATGGAGATTACAATGTTGTAGGAGTGACAGAGCAAAGTCTCTACTGACCTTGGGAACCAGAGGATTTGGGTGAATAACGTAGGCATTAAAAAGCCCTCTCCAGTACTCCCCCAAGCCCACCAGTTGTCTGAATAGATGTCTCAGCCAGGGGTGGCTATGTTGAGCATTTCTGAAGGAAGAGGCTGCTCCTTCTGGAAGGGACTCTTCCCCAAACTCTTCTCCTCTGGAATGGGAATGGAAATGAAAACTTGAGATAAAATAACTCCATGCAGCAGACTTTAGACGTGTATCATGTCTACTTGAAGGCTATGTGATGTGAGTCAAGATAATAAGGTCTGTAGGATGGAGTTGGGAACCCTTTCCATACTCCCCAAACAGGACCATAATCTACTGGGACCTGGTTCTTCCATTGGGTAGGGGGAGGTAGAACCCATTGATGCTGGGTCACCCTCCCCCTACATGAGCTCATATTTGTAATTAGAGCCAACCCCCCATTTCAAGCCTAAACGAGGGGCATTCTAGGGGGTCAGATCCTAAATTTCAAATTCTTTATAGGACTAAATATTGACTAGAGGGTAACTTAGGTGGTGCAGTGGATAAAGCAAGACTTGAGTTCAAATCCAGACTCAGATTCTTACTAGCTGTGTGATCCTGAGCAAGTCACTTAACCTAGTTTCCTAAAGTGTAAAATGAGCTGGAGAAAGAAATGGCAAGCAACTCCAGTATTTTTGCCAAGAAAACCCCAGAAGGGGTCACGAAGAATCAGACATAACCAAACAGCAACAATCAACCAGGGGAAAGAGGGCAAAGTGCTTGTGTCAGTTTCTTGAACACTTTGTTTTAGCTAAATCATCCTTTGGCCATTCGGGCTATAAGGCTGGGGCTGCTGGCAGCAGTTCCCTCAGCTGGGAATTTTTCTCCAAATTGGCAAAACTTCTTGGCTCCAAAATGTAGACTTTTTCAGCCTGTGACTCATACAAAGCACGACCTGCTTATGGCATTATGGGGCTGGGAGGGTAAGGAGATTCTGCCTCTGTATGTATGTGCTGGGAGGAAATGCATTAGGCTCCTTGGGAGGGGAGGGTGTCATCAGAGGGGGTCAAGGACCCCAAATGATAAAGCTGTTTGAGGGATTCTGCCCCTCCTCCTCAGCTTCCTCCATGATTGAAATGCTGAAGAAAATCGTAAGGAAACCCCTTACTGTTGTTCATTCAGTTATGTCTCCAGCTCTTCATG
Source organism: Petaurus breviceps papuanus (assembly GCF_028583685.1). Classification (NCBI taxonomy): domain Eukaryota; kingdom Metazoa; phylum Chordata; class Mammalia; order Diprotodontia; family Petauridae; genus Petaurus; species Petaurus breviceps. Next base: position 32,868,909 of record NW_027187372.1, on the reverse strand, counting down.
ACCTCCATACAGTCCATGGAGTTTTCTTGGCAAAGATACTAGAGTAGTTTGCCATTTCCTTCTTTAGTAGATTAAAACAAAACAGAAGTTAAATGACTTGCCCAGGGTCACATAGCTAGCAAGCGACTTGGGTCAGATTTGAACTCGGATCTTCCTGATCCAGGACCAGTGCTCTCTCCACTGAGCCATCTAGCTTCTTCCTTTAAGGAAGCATAGAGGATCCTTGTTCTAGAGTTGGAAGAATCCTCAGAGGCCATCTACTCTAACAACCTTTATTATATGGATGAGGAAACTGAGGCCCAGGGACTCAGCTAGGGTTACTTACTAAGTAGCAGAGTGGAAAGGAAGGGACAGATTGTTGTCTTTATTTTATTTTGTGTGAGGCAATTGGGGTTAAGTAACTTGCCTAGGGTCACCCAGCTAGTAAGCATCAAGTGTCTCAGGCTGAATTTGAACTCAAGTCCTTCTGCTCTATCTGCTGCACCACCTAGCTGCCCCAGATCGTTGGCCTGAGAAGAGCCTGTAACAAAGAAGAAGTGAGCCATGTTTTTGTTTTACTTTCAGGGATTTTTCTGCAGCCTGTGAATCCCCGAGGTCACTGGGCTTTCCCCCTTCTCCCTCCCCCCCCCCCATGTCTTTGACTCATACCACTTTTTTAGCAGATCTCTGAGGGTAGAAAGGCTGAGGGGGGGATTCACCACCAGAACTGGGAGGGGGCGGGGCCTGTGCAAACTTTTGAGGAAAACTCCACTCATCCTTGCTTAAGTGCAAAGTCAGCAGTTCTCCAGCAGGAAGACTGGATTTTTTTCCCCCCATTTCGCTGTACAAAGAAGATTCACTGTGAGTAACTGAGCCCCAGCAATCCAAGTAACCAAACTCCACCAAGGCTTGCCGTGATGCCAGGCTGATCCGGGCTCTAAAAGGCTGTGATTGTGGAACACAAGCCCTGGTAGGTCTTACTTCACTGGGAAAGCTTTTGAGCATGGATCCAGGGACTATGGGGCCTTCAACTGAGAATAAGGATCACAGAAGATCTTAGAGGCCATCTAGCTCATCCCCCTCCACTTCAGGCTGAGAAAACTGAATCCCAGAGAGGTTAAGTGATTTGCCCAGAGGTGCACAGGTTGTAAGGGGCAGAGGGAGGATTTGAACTCGTGTCCCCTCACTCAGGAGTCAGTACTGTTTCTGCTATGTCTATTTTCAATTCCACACAAGCATTTATTAAGGCGTTTCGTATGGGTTAGGCACTGGGCATACGAAGGTAAAAATTGAAATAGTTCTTGACCTCAGTGAGCTTTTATTCTATAGGATACAAGCTAGTAAATTTGCAGGCTGGCTAACTTGGCTATGAAATCACTCTAGAGAGAGACTCATCACCACCAACTGGCTGGCCCAATGTTAATGAATTCTTTTGGCCACTGTATGTGGATAGAGTGCTGGGTCTGGAGTCAGGAAGACCTGAGTTCAAATCCAGCCTTAGACACTTACTAGTTGTGTGAGCCTGAGCAAGTCACTTCACTCTGCCGGTAAAATGAGCTGGAGAAGGAAATGGCAAACCACTCCAGTATCTCTGCCAAGAAAACCCCAAATGGGGTCAGGAAGAGTTGGACACCACTGAAAACGACTGAACTGAATACAAAGACCATCTATTAAGGAATGGCGTAGAAGCTTCTTGAAGGCCAGACTATTTTGTTTTTGTCTTTGTGTCCCTATTGCCTGGTGCCATGCCTAGACACATGAGAAGCACTTAATGAATGCTCATTCGAATTTAATAGAATTGCCAACTTCAGTGGTACAAGAAGAGTCACACATAGGAAGCATTAAAAAGAGCCCAAGTAACTAATCTTTACTAAGTAGACAAAGAACACTGGATATAAAAGAAGGGAAGGTCTTCGATCTCACTTTGTAAATGTTCTGTATTAAAGTAGCAGAATCTGGAGGAGGTGGGTATGTGACCCCACCCCCACCATGACTTAAAGGTTGTCTTTTGGGGCCCCTTCGACCCTGTGGCTTGATGGGATTGACTGGTCCGGGGTGTCAGGCATACCTACAGAGAGAGGTCAGGGCTTGATGGGGGGCTGCCCCAGCAGACAGCCAGTCCAGTGGCTTTTGTGCTGCTCTTGGGAATAGTGGCCCCAAATCACGGCTGGTCCTGGAGGTAGTTTTCTGTAGCAGAACTCACACTGCCAGGACCATTCTGGCTCTGGTTGTTGGCCAAGGTCATGGCATTTTCCTCTCTCTTTTGCTATTTGGGCTGTGTATATACACTTGGGTTGGAACTCTAAAAATCAGCACACTTGGCTCCCTGGCCCCAAGGGATCTGACCAAATAGGCACCTATGACTTAGAAAAAAAAAGAAAGACTTACTCTGAAACTTACTTCTTCATTCTACAGAGAAGGAAACTGAGGCCTACAACGGGGAAATGTCTTGCCCAAGGTCACACAGTGTATCAGTGGCCAGGATTAAGCCCAGGTCTTTTGACTCCAACTTCTGTTCTCCTTCCACTATGTCATAAGAGGGTAGGGAAGGAAAGTGTTTATTTTTAGTAATTCCATGAGGCCACTTCTATCCTGGCCTCCATTTTGGAATTGATAATTCTAAACTACTTCAGCTGGGTTCACGATAAGGATTATTTTTCTTCTTTCTTCTTTCCGACTTGGAAAAAGTAAAATATTCCATCCGGATTTACATCAACTTTCCTCTCTTGGCTAGCTAGAGAGGGAGAGCTCCAGGCTGAGGCTCCCTGCATTCCAACTCATCTCCCGAGGCCACCACAGGGGCAGGAAGCCGTGGAGTGTGGTGGAGACATAAGCAGGACGCCGGCACAGAGAAGACGCAGAAGTCTCCCCCGACTCTTTTTATCCTCCTCCCGGTCCCAGGCTGGGGAGGGTGAAGGCTTCAGGGAGAAGGGCAGCACTGCTGCCTTTGATGAAGAGCCAGGAGCTGGGAGCTGGACCAGAAGGCGGGCTGGACCCATTCCAGTCATGCTGGGCTGCTCCTTCATAGCTTCCAGTTATGGGATGTTTGATCAAGGGCACTTAGGATGATGCAGAGAACAGAGGCCATACAGAAAAGAATCTTCAACACTGCTTGTAAATATGTGGACCCCCAGACAAACTAGCCACATTTTCTTTTTTTTTTTTTTTTTGGAGGGCAATTGGGGTTAAGTAATTTGTCCAAGGTTAAGTGGCTAGTTTTTTTGTGTGGGTGTTAAGTGTCTGAGGTCGGAACCCAAACTTGGGTCCTCCTGACTCTGGGGCCAGCGCTTTACTGACTGTGCCACCTAGCCATCTGACTAGCCACATTTTCTTGGCTGTCTCTCCTAAACTGGCTGTGTAAAATTGAGCAAATCATTAAACCTCTGGCCCTAAACATCCTCACTTAGAACATGAGTTTGACGTCTGTATCCTTCCCTGTTTCTGAGACCCACCTCAAGAAAATGGAAGGGATATTGGCAGCTAGCTGGCACAGTGAATAGAACACCGGCCCTGGAGTCAGGAGGACCTGAGTTCAAATCTGGCCTCAGACACTTAACACAAAAACTAGCCATGTGACCTTGGGCAAGTCACTTAACCCCAGGTGGCCTGCCTTCTCCCTCCAAAAAGCCAAAAAAAAATTTTTTTTTCAATTGAAAATGGAAGGGATAGTGATTCTAGGGAAGCAGCTAGGTGGTGCAGTGGATAGAGAGAGTTAGGCCCAACTCAGGAAGACCTGAGTTCAAATTCCACCTCAGACACTTACTATCTGTGTGATCCTGGGCAAGTCACTTAACCCTCAGTTTCCTCATCTGTAAAATGAGCTGGAGAAGGAAATGGGAAACTACTCTAGTATCTTTGCCAAGAAAACCCCAAATGGGGTCACAAACAGTCAGTCATGACTGAAATGACTCAAACAACACCCAAAGTGATTCTAGGTTTTTTAAGAGAAGGGGGGTGATTCTAGGTTTTTTAAAAGAAAGGCGATTGAAACTCAGGATGTTACTATTATCACCCTCTTTCCCTGAGGAAATCCTGATGGCCTTGGGTTCACTTAGAATGTGATTAGTAGGACAGAGAAGCTCTTATCCAGCTATAAGCTTTGCTCCTGAGATATCAGAGGCTTGGCCATTTCACTTACTAAACATCTGTATTTGACTTTCAAAGTCACCTGGACTATCACTGAGAGTCCCACCTAGTCTTACTGAGACCAAACATGGGATGTCTGGCAATGGGTGCCCAGGGAGGCCAGCTCAGGGAGTTCCCTTCAAGGGCCCTGGGGTGACAGCAGCTGCAGCCTGAGATTCAGCAGTGACAAACCAGCCAGCCAGAAGCCACCATACTGCAAAGGACTAGGAGACCAGATAGCACGTGCCCCTCCCACTCTCATTGCCCTTACTGGATGTGGCTCCTGGATATAGCTAGATTGTGCAGAGGAGAGAACCCTGGAAATGTTGTTGTTCATTTGTTTCAATTGTGTCCAACTCTTCACGACCCCATTGGAAGTTTTCTTGGTAGAGATACTGGAGTGGCTTGCCATTTCCTTCTCCAGCCCATTTTACAGATGAGGAAACTGAGGCCAACAGTGTTAAGTGACTTGCCCAGGGTCACACAGCTAGTTAGTGTCTGAGGCCAGATTTCAACTTGGAAAGATGATTCTTCCATACTCCAGGCCCAATACTCTGTCTATTGTGTGACTAGAAGTCAGGAATAGTTGAATTCAAATCCTTTCTCAGACATTTAATAACTGGATGATGCTAGCAAATCTTTTAATTTTTCAGCCTTAGTTCCTTCATCTGTAAATGAGAATAATAAGAACACCTACCACATATGAGTTTTGTGGGGATAAAATGAAATAAAACATGTATAGTGCTTTATAAGGCTTAAAGCAATATTGAAATACTCTTGGTGGTGGTAATGATGATGATGATGGAAGATTTGGAGGTGTCCACATGGGGTTATATTCAAGCTTCTTATTCATGGAATTGTATAGATGGAGGCTACAGACTTGGAGAAAACCATTCTCTGGGTATTTAGAAGTTGTTAGTATTTCTAAAGGAAAACAAGTGAGCCTCCCCAAAATGGTGCACCTCATACCTCAGTGTTACATGGCGATTACCTTTGGATTTTTGAGGCTTTGCTGGTAGACTCCAAGCTTTGGGCATGTCCTACTAAGATGGAAAGGCATTGAATATGGGCCCAGGGACACACTGCTGATTGTTCAAGAATCAGCTTCAGTAACCAAAGAGAGGCTCATGACCAGAAGGTTGGCCACTCGCTAGATGATGAAGTTTTTGGCCACGGCAACTTATGAATCAGATAAGGATGGGACTTATGATTTCATTGGTATAGGGAACTCCCAAATGAGGAAACACCCTTGACCTACATTGATTGGAACTTTATTTGCATTTTTAAAAATTAAATTTTATTTCTTTTCAATGAATAATCATTTTTATTGCCTTCCCATTTGCCCACCCCCATTGAGACAAAAGAAAAAGAAAAACCTTGTAATAAATATGCATTGTCAAGAAAAAATGAATCCCCACATTGACCATGTGCAAAAATGTATCTCATTCTGTGTCTTGAGTCCATTACCACTCTTACAGGAGGGAGGTGGTATGCTTCCACAATGGTTCTCTGGAATCATGGCTGGTCATTGCATTCATCAGAGTTCTATTTTGTTTGAAATTTATAGTCTTAGAGAGTGGCCTAGAACATTGAGGTTCAGTGATTTACCCAGAGTCTCACAGACAGTATGTGTCAGAGAAATAGACCGGGGTGGGGAACCTGTGACCTTAAGGCCTTCTAGATCCATAAGTGTTGCCTTTTGACTGAATACAAATTTGGATTCAAATAAAAGGTCATGTATTCAGTCAAAAGACCTCACTTACAGATCTAGAAGGCCACATGTAAACTTTGAATTCAGTCAAAAGGTTGCATTTAAGGATCTAGAAGGCCACAGGTTCCCCATTTCTGGACTAGATAAACCCAGGCCTTCCAAAGATTCTGGCCATTGGTCGACTCTGAGGACAGATTCCTGTTCATTATACTATACTATCTCTCCTAAGTCAGATAAAAATACAAAATGCTTCTCAGTTTTGGGTGGCCCCTTCTGTGTCTATGGTTTCAATGATGGAGTGGTGGAAAGGGGGCAGAGGGAGCTAAAACTCACACACTTCCTGGGCAAATATTAATTTAACTGCTTGAATTCATAATGTATGATCTTTGTCCAATGATCAAGGAACTGACACATTCTTGGAGTGACTGAACCATGTTCATTTGGCATTCTTATAACAAATGAGACCAGAAGACATACATAAATTAGAAATATAAGGATAAGACTATTGCAGCTTCTGTGCCATCATTGTATCATCTAAGAATGTTCCAGCTCTTTGAGACCTCAGGAGATTTAATTCAATATGCAATCAGCATTGCAAGTCAGCCTATCTGAAACAGCAATGTATCCTGCAGAAGAGACAGGAGACAGCATCTCCCAACACTTGGCTTCCACCTCTTCTGAGGACCCAGAACTCAAGAGCCCTGGGAATTGCAGTGCTCCCTCCAAATATTGAGGGGAGCAACCCTTGTGGATCTCTGAAACTACAAGGGGTGGGGAACCTGTAGCCTTGAGGTCACATGTAGCCTTCTAGGTCCTTGGGTGTGGGCTTTTGACTGAGTCCAAGTTTTACAGAACAAATTCTTTTATTAAGGGGATTTGTTCTATGAAGTTTGGATTCAAATGGTCACACTTGAGGACCTAGAGGGTCACATGTGACCTCAAGGCTGCAGATTGCCTACCCCGATACACCAATCACCAACTGCCACAGGCAGGCAGGGAAACCCTGGTCCCAGGAATTGCCATGGCCCTGCCTGGAGCATTTGCCCTACTCCCAACCTGGCCTCTATAACCATCATCCAGGGGATCAAACCCTATAGAGAAGGGGGCCCCCATCTGCACAACCATCATCAATTGTTGAATAACTATCACCTATGGGCAGACAAGCCAGTACAGCGGAAGCGTCAAGGCATGCTGAAGGAGAAAGAGCAGATAGCATGGGATCAGCAAGTCAAACCACCACTGACCAAGTCATCCCAAGACCCTGGTGGTGGCAGCCTAAGTTTGACTATATGCTGGCTATATTTTCCTCCTTTCCCTATCTTGACTCCTTGATGAACTAGATTACTTCTACACTGTTCTCTACACTCAAGTCCATTGCTCCAAGAACTGTAGTGACCTAATGCCACAGTCTGCCCACTAACCCAGCTACTAGCCCCAAACCTACAGCTATTGCAAGGGGATCCAGCTGCCTTTGCTGATGTTACAGCCCCAGCCTCTTCAGCAGCTATAGCTACTGACCCCTTGAAAAAGAAAGTTATTTCCATCAAGGACCTTGGAATTATCAAATGGTTTAACATCAGAAATAGACACGCTTTTCTCTATAGAAATTATATTAAAGGCTCTTACCTGATGTGAGTTGGGCTCTCTGGCATTCACAGGACACAATATCACTGCCTGCCACAAGGTTTGACATTGGGGATGATGGGGGCAGAGAGCTGAAGAGTCTAATCATCTCTCTCCTTGAACTGTCCTCTCTCCCGCTTCTGATACTCTTCTTAGACTCATTCCTCAACTGTTAGAATACTTCCCTCTTGTCAAATTCTCCCCATCCAAAGTGATTCAGAAGCCCTTGCTATCTTCTCATTCCCCATCCCCAAACTGCTCATTTCTTACTCCCATCCCCCTCAACTCTAAGCCCAAAGTACCTCACTCCAGATCAACCTGCCCCTTCCACTGTGCTCCCTAGAATGCCTGATCCACAGTTCACAAACTTGATCTCATCTTAAGGCTTTTCCTTTCCTACTTCCTTCATATTCTGGCTCTCACTGAGATCTGGCTCCCTCCAGATGACCTGACATCCCTAAACATCTTTTCTTATACTGGTTTGAAATTCACTCACACCTCCAACCAAGGATTCCCTGATAAATGTTTAACTGGAAAAAAGAAATGTACTCGACAATATACTTTTAGGTCTAATCTGCGCTAATATTTTCTCCATCACTTTCTTAAGTCTAGACAATCGACAAAATAACAAGGCAAGCCCTGATGTGTAATCTTTGCAAATTTTGAAGGTGTAAATGCTCATAATGAAAATTTAACCATTGGTTCATGAGTAGAGATGGCTCCAGCAGATTCCTTCCCCCAACTTACTGGCCATGGTTGTGGAAGTGGAAACCTCCTTGCTCCCTATTGCCACTCTCAGACTCTCATGTTTCCACTATCACCAAGGAATTTCTCTTCCTTTGAGGCTGATTCATTACAAATTTATTGCCTAAATCAAGATTCCAGTGACTGTGATCCACTCCTCCCGCCCCCCTTCTCCTTCCTTCCTCAGTGTGGTTAGTGCCTGGCTCACATTCTTTCTATCTCAATTCTTGCCTTCTTGACAGGAGGCCTCACCATACATATTCATACTCCCCCAGACATCCTAACTTCCCAATTTTAGGCTACTTGTTTCCCATGACCTCCTCCTCTAATTCTGCTTCAGTTACATACAGAAATGTTCATACCCTTGATTTTGCCATCACCCACAAATATTCCACTTCCATGTTCATGAACTTCAAAATTCCTTATCCCTTTTATCATTCTATCTTTTCTTCTGTCTTCTGTCCCCTCCCCCTGTTCTATGTCCTCACTGTGACCTCTAGTCCTTCTACCCCTGAGTTCTTTCCCAGACCATCACCCCTGCTCTGGCTGTACTTTTCCCTTTTTTCTATCTTGACCCCTTGATGAATTAGATCAATTCAACACCATTCTCTACACTCAAGCCCATTGCCCCCTTACCCTACTGCTATCATGCCTCACCAAGCCTCAGCTTTGGATTACTCCACTGTCCACTGCCTTTGCTCAAATTTACAAGCTCCTGAATGGAGCTGAGAAAATCACGGGACCATGCTGAGTGGGCCTACTACAAATTTAAAGTACAAAATCTCAACTGGGTTTTCACCATGATAAGACAATCCCTTCATACCTCCCTACTTAACTCACTATCCTACCCTCCACAGCAGTTTTTCCAAACCTCTTCAGGTCTTCTCAAGTCTCCTATGGTGCCCCTTCCTCTACCCTCTCATGAGGATCCCTCCCATATTTCACTGAGAAAATTGAGACCATTTACCAAGATCTCCTTCTCTCCCCTCCCACTCACCTTATATCCCTCACATGCCTTCTGAATATCTTCCTATGTCTTATTTCATGTCTGTCTCACATACAGAGGTGGTCCTCCTCCTTGCCAATGCAAACACCTCTATGTGCACAACTGATCCCATTCCATCCCCTTTTCCATCAGATTGCCTTCTCTGTCATTCCCACTCTGTCACTTATTCTTTAATCTCTCCCTATCTACTGACTCCTTTCCTACTATCTAGAAATATTCCCATGTCTCCCCCATTTATAAAAAACACACACAATTTTTTTTTACCAACTTAATCTAACCATCTCTGATACCTATCGTTCTGTATCTCTCCTCCCCTTCATGGTCAAATTCCTTGAGAAAGCCATCTACAATCAGGGCTGCTCTCCTCTCACTGGCTTCTTAACTCTTTGCAGTCTGGCTTCAGATTTTGTCATTCAGCTGAAACTACTCTCTCCAAAGTTACTCAGGAACTCTCGACTGTCCAGTCTAATGGTCTTTTCTCAAGTCTCCTCCTTTGTGACCTGTCGCAGTCTCTGATATAGTGAATCACTTTCCCCAGACATTCTTTCCTCTCTAGGTTTTGTGACACTGCTCTTTCTGGGTAAGTTAATCAGGAGGACTTATCTTTCTGAGCTCAGATCCAGCTGCAGACACTTACTAGCTATGTGACCCTGGGCAAGTCATTTAACCTTGTTTGCCTCAGTTTCCCCATCTGTAAAAAGATCTGGAGAAGGAAATGGCACATCACTCCAGGATCTTTGCTAAGAAGACCTCCAATGGGGTCATGGAGAGTTGGACACAACTAAAACACGATTAAATAAACTCTCTCCTGGTTGTCCTCCTTCCTGTTTGACTGTTCCTTCTCAATCTCCTTTCCAGACCATGCCAAGGCTCTACCCTGAGTCTTCTTCTCTTCTGCCTCCATACTAGGGTTTTTAACCTTTCTGTGTGTATCACAGACCCCTTTGGCAGAGTGGTAAACCTATGAACCACTTTCTCAGAAAACTTTTTAAATGCATAAAACAAAATACATGGCATTACTTACCAAGGAAATCAATTATTTTAAAATATAGTTATCAAAGTATCCATTCCTTCATTCACCCATTCATTCATTCACTCATTTACTCCTTCATTCATTTATTCCTATACCTGAACAGGAATCCCCTCTACAACATTTTTGACAAATGATCATCTGGCTTTTGTTTGAAAATCTCCAGTTGATGGAAAACCCACACTCTCCCACATCAGTCCACAATCATTTTTGGTTGCTAGCTCTAGTCATTAGAAAGTTCTTATGTACATTGCCTCTGAATCCATCTTTCTGAAACTTCTACTCATTGCTCCTACTTCTCTCCTCTGGGGCCAAGTGGAGTAAATTAAATCCATCTTCCCCATGTGGTATAATGGAAGAAGCATTGGTTCTAAAGTCAGAAGGCCTAGGTTCAAATACTGCCTCTGATATGTCTTTCCTGGGTGACCTGGAGTGAGGTATTTAACCTCCTTGGGCCTCAGTTTCTTCATCTGTATCATGAAGGGATTGGACTGGATGGCTCATGCTATTTAAAGACAGCATTTATACCTCCCCCCCCCCTTGAGTCTTCTCTTTTCTGGACTAAAGAATTCCAGTTCCTAGTTCCTTTAATTAATCCTAACATGGTACATTCTTTAGTTGTGTCACTGTACTGGACCCACTCAAACTGGTCTGTTGTTTTTCTTTTGCTAATTTTTTGAAGGGGCAATTGGGGTTAAGTGACTTGCCCAAAGTCACACAGCTAGTAAACGTTAAGTGTCTGAGGCCGAATTTGAACTCAGGTCCTCCTGACTCCAGAGCCGGTGCTCTATTCACTATGTCACCTAGCCACCGCAATCTATGGGTTTTTTTTTTAATATCTAAAATATGCCCAGAACAAGTAATTTAATATCTCAGTATGTGCACATGACACTTCAGATGTGATCTGACCCAGGGCAGAAACAATGGCATCTTTTTTTTTTTTTGGACACTATACCTCTCTTAATGCAGTTACCTAAGATCCCATTACCTTGATTGATTTGTTTGTTTACTTTGTAGGGACCGACATCACTCAGTAAACTCATCTAGAGAGGCTGGAGTTCACTAAACCCCCCAGATCTTTCTCATAGAAGCAGCTGTCTAGCCACGTTGCCCTTCCTCTCCTGAACGTGTGAAGTTGATTTTTTGAACCCATTTTACAGATTATGAAGTAGAAGAATTCTCTGACTATTCATAGCTCCTGTTCACATAGCGTTTTAAGGATTACAGAAATCATAGCTGTTTGCAGGTTGTCTCCCTATCAGACTGGGAGCTCCTAGAGAGCAAGGGCTGTATTTTATATTTCTTTTATCCTCGGCGCTTAACACAGTGCCTGGCACATAGTAGGGGCTTACTAAATGCTTGCTGACTGACTGACAACCCTCTGGAAAAAGCAATACAAGTGTTTTTGTCCCTGTTTCATAGATGAGGAAGCCGGTGCTTAGATGCATTAGTTAACTTGTTCATTGACATATAGCTAATAAGTACTGGAGTCAGGATTTGAACCTAGGTCTTGTGTCCTAGTCCAGTGCTTTCCCTACCAATTCGTCTGGTAACCTATCACCCTGTGTGCTGGATGAATGGCCCATTATTTCTCCTCTCCTTCTCCTTTCCTTGAGAAGATGATAATAATTATGAATATGATAACAATTATGATTCTCAAACCAGCAAAAAGCCACTGGAGGGTAAATGAAGCCAGAGAATTTGGTGTGAGCCCAAACATAAAATGTAGAGCTGGAAAGGACCTTCCACACCCACTAGTTGAATGCTAATTTGAGAACCAGTCAATCAATTGACAAGGATTTATTAAGGGCTTATAATGTGCCTGGTACTGTGATAAGCCCTAAGGTCAAATAGATGAAAGTGGGAAAGTCCCTGTCCTCAAAATGCTTAAATTCATTCAGGGTAGACAATATGTACATGAAGAAACATATATTAAATTTATACAAAATTTGGAGCGGCTAGGTGGCGCAGTGAATAAAGCACCAGCCCCGGAGTCAGGAGGACCTGAGTACAAATCTAGCCTGAGACACTTAACACAAAAACTAGCCATGTGACCTTGGGCAAGCCCCTTAACCCCAATTGCCCTCCAAAAAGCAAAAAAAAAAAAATTTATACAAAATTAATACAAATTAATGTGCATGGTAGGGCAGCTATATGACATGGTGCACAGAGTACTGGGCTTGGAATCAGGAAGGCTCATCTTCCTGAGTTCAAATCTGATTTCAGGCACTTACTAACTGTATGATCCTGGGCAAGTCACTTCACCCTGTTTCCTCAGTTTCCTCATCTGTAAAATGAGCTGGAGAAGAAAACAGCAAAACCACTCCAGTTTCTTTGCCAAGCAAAACCCCAAATGGGGTCACAAAGAATTGGAAATGACTGAACAGCTTACAGCTTTACCTTTATCCCTATTAAGTGTCACTGGAATCTCTCCATTGTTTTAGCATGTGGAAAACTATTTCTACCCCACTTGGTAGCTGCTGTCCCCATTTACAAATCTGAAAAGTGCACTTATCTATAACTTTCATCCAAGTCATTGATTAAAATGTTGAACATCACAGGCCAAAGACAAATCATTTGGACACTCCTTTAGACACCTCCCTCTAGGGACAATATTCACCCATTAATCACCACTTCTTTGGCCCCATCATTCATCAATTAGATGACATACTAATTGCATGGAGCCTTGGAGCACAACAAAGTCTTATCAAAGAAATCCATAGTCATTCTAAAAAGATAAATGTCTAGTGCTCGGATTAAGACACACATCTGGATAGACAGCCCACTAAATTAATTGATCAGTGTGTATATGTGTATAAATACATATAAATACAAATTATATATATATATATATATTTTACCTAAAGATATATGGATATATGGATGTGTATATGGATATTTATATACACATATATACATGCATATTTGTATTCACAGACAAATGCTGAAGATCAAGAATGAGCTGGACTTAGAAATGAATGAGAGGAGAAGTTGGAGCTAGATAGCATTGGGAAAATTACAGATGACTCAAACAACAAATGGAAACTACCCTAGGAAGGAAGAAAATAAGTATTTATTAAGTGCCAAATGTGTGTTAGGCACTTTACAAATATCATCTAATTTGATTCTTCCAACAACCCTGGGAGGTAAGTGCTATTATTAAGAAACTGAGGCAGACAGAGGTTAAGTGACTTGTCCAGGGTCATACAGCTAGCAAGTGCTGGAGGCTGAATTTGAACTCAAGTCTTCCTGACTCCAGGTCAAGAGTTCTATCTACTACACCACGTAGGAAACCTCCTCCCTGTACCCCTCCTTTCCTCATTGCTGACTCTTTCCCTGGGGAACACCAGTTTGGGAAGGACCTCAGTCATCCTTCTCACTCTCAGTTTGACTATCTCCAGACTCTACCTTCTCCTCTACTGCAGTGCAGGCACATGGAGGTGCCCTTCTTCCTCTCTTTTATTTAAAAAATTTTTAAAGTTTATTTTAAATTCGTGGAATAAAACAAGCATTTCCATAACATAGTATAATAAAAAAAGATGATTGTACATGAAACTGCAAATTTTATGTACAACTTGCTATTCCTTTTAAAATATAATAAAATTATCATGTAAATTTATTTTATTTTCCTTTTTTTCTTCCCTCCCCTCCCCACCCTAGAGATAACTAACATTAGAGACAAATATGTATATGTACGTAAAACCATTCTATACATACTTATATGTATCAGCTCTTTCTCTGGATGCAGATAGTGTCTTCCTTCATATGTCCTTTGCACTTCATTTGGGTATTTATCATAGTCAAAAAGATTTATTTGCTCTTCCCCCATCAGAATGTAAACTCCTCGAGGGTAGGGACAGTCTTCTTTGCTTGTAATTGTATTCCCAGTGCTTAGCATGGTGCCTGGCAGGTAGTATGAACTTAATAAATGGTCTATCACCCACTCCACCCTTCTATCTATCTATCTATCTATCTATCTATCTATCTATCTATCTATCT
>NW_027187372.1:32719639-32854682 GCF_028583685.1 Petaurus breviceps papuanus | reverse complement strand
ATCTATCTATCTATCTATCTATCTATCTATCTATCTATCTATCTATCATCTATCTGTCTGTCTGTCTGTCTATCCATGCATCTATCTATCTATCTATCTATCCATTTATCTATCTATCTATCATCCATCTGTCTTTCTCTCTGCTTATCTATCTAAAGTATGGAAAGATTCATGATACACAGAAGTTAACTACAGCAGAGGTGTCAAACATGAGTTCTGTGGGCTATGGGAGACCCAGAGCTGCCCAAACCAGATTAAAACATAATTAGGAAATATTTAATAAAATAATGAAATACAATAAAACATGGATGATATTATATTTTAAAACAAAGTCAATATGTGGTCCAGAGGAATCTTTATGTATGGGTTCGTGGCCCCCATTCTCTTTGAATCTGACACCACCTGGCTACAGCACATTACCCATGATGACTTGATGCAAGAAGCAATGTGAAAGACATCATCAATGCAGAGGAACAGAAAAGGCAGCTGACTGGTATATGATGAGCAAGAGTGATGGAGAGCAGACATCCTGAGTGTGACCACCATGCCTCTCCCCACTCAAATGTCAAAAGAACCAGACAAAGGCCTCTAGAACATTGAGTGAATTCTCTATTCAAAATTTGCCTAAAAAACCTGGGTTAGAATTGACCTGAGTGAGAAGCTTTGGAGGGGCTGTAATCTGTATAGGTGGAGAAGGCCCCCTCAGCCCCACCCTAATAAGATCACAGATTCATCAGTATCTAGAAGTTAGTGTTTCTTTCTTTTCTTCTTTTTTTTTTTTTTTTGCTTTTTGGAGGGCAATTGGGGTTAAGTGACTTGCCCAAGGTCACATGGCTAGTTTTTGTGTTAAGTGTCTGAGGCCAAATTTGAACTCGGGTCCTCCTGACTCCAGGGCCAGTACTCTATTCACTGTGTCACCTAGCTTCCCCTCTGATACTTCTGTTATTCTTTATAGAAAATAGCCAGACGTCCATTTTTAAGAATGGTCTTATGAGGTTTTTGTTTGTTTGTTTTTGTTTTTGGCTTTCATTTGGATGAACTTGGAGCCAGGAAGGCCTTGGGTTCAAACTCCGTCTTAGACACTTATTAGCCATGTGGTACTGGGCAAATCACTAACCCCTTTGAGCCTCAGTTTTCTCATCTGTAAAATTGGGAAAATGGTACCCATCCAAGAGGATTATTGGGAAGATCAAATGAAATAACGTATGTAAAGTATTTTGGAGACTCTAAAAACTCTTTGTAAATGAGAGCAGCTATCATTATTATAAATACTCCTACTAATGGGATTCATATTTTACCAAGGTGCTTTCCTTTCTAAGCATGGAGCATTTTCTCACTTAGGCCTTCAGCTCTCTCAATTAATATAGCTCTCATCTCCCCCCTTCTCATCCCTAAGCTTACTTTAGGGGACTTTGCCTAGTAGGGATAATTAGGGCCTGGGTTCCTTTAAGAAAAGGGAGAAATCAATGCTGGGAAAGAGTAGTTGTTAGCAGAAGACCTTAGCCTGAAGCCAATTTGGATTTCCCCATAAAATCTGGGAATTTCTGGATTTGCAAGAAACTTATGTCACAAGCCTAAATTGATTGGACTAGAGTGCCACTGAAATCTCTTACAACTCCCAAATGTGATTTTATGGATCCTGAACACAAGTGAGGCTGAATACCTCATTTTTGTGTGTGTTTGTTTTAAGAGGCAGTTAGGGTTAAGTGACTTGCCCATGATCACACAGCTAGTAAGTGTTTGAGGCTGGATTTGAACTCAGGTTTTCCTGACTCCAGGTCTGGTGCTCTATCCACTGTACCACCCAGCTGTCCCGGAATACCTCTTTGATAAAATGAAGAAATCCAGACAATTGCTTAAAGCATTATTCAACCCCAATATTTAAAACTTGACCTAAAATTAAAAAAAATTTTGTTTTGTTTTTGTAGGGCAATTGGGGTTAAGTGACTTGCCCAACATCACATGGCTAGTAAGTGTGTTAAGTGTCTGACGCCAGATTTGAACTCAGGTGCTCCTGACTTCAGGGCCGGTGCTCTATTCACTGCATCACCTAGCAGCTCCTAAAGAATTTTTTTAATGTGGTTTTGGTGGTTTGTAGAGGAATAGTTACCCATGTGGGTAGGAGAGAGCAAATCCTTTCTTCCCAAATTTCCAGCTCCCACACAGCTGAAAAGGGAAGCAGTGCCTTGCTCCTTCTTTCATGGGTGGCAATATGATGAAAGACAGGGAACTGGTGGGGAAACAGCTCTGGGCCTGGAGTCTGGACACAGCTCAAGTCCTGAATCATATGTGTTTTAGCTGTGTGACCAAAAGTAACTCTCTGTGCTTCAACTTTCTTTTCTACAAGAGAGGGAGAAAAATACTTTCACTACCTACCATAGGGGTTTGTTATGAGTAAGGTACTGAAAACCCCAAGGCACTAGGTGTGTGCTGTTATTTTTAGCAGTAGTAAAGGTATTTTTGTGAACCTTGGGGGTAAATTTTGAGTCAGGTTGAACCATTCTGTTTTTTTGGATCACAGGAAAAGCTCAGTGGATTCATAGGGTCTAAATTCCATGATTTTTATGATGGTTATCTCTTTCCTTCCCCCACCTGATCAACTACAGATAAAAGGAGAGTTTTCTAGCTAGCCACATTACTATAAGGGTGGATTACCGAAAGCTGGCCAGCAATCAGGCAGATTCCTGATTGGTTGAGAGTAAACCTGGGATTGAATTCAGTCCAGAGGGCCCAGATTTGTGATTGGGACACTTTGGTATGAAAGACTCCCATATATTTTGGGAGCCCTAAGGAGGCCACAGGCACCACCAGTCAGAAGCCAGATCTAAAGAGGACCATGGAGATCAGACTAGATGCAGAGATAATTAGCTAGCTAGAGTAGCTTAGAAATTCAATTCTGTATTGAAATCTTTTATGTGATCTTCCATTTACTTTAGCCTGGCATATATTTTTTCTAAATTAAATGGCCTTTTAAAACTGACAAATAGTTTGTGTACAAGATGACCCAGGTAGGGTAAGGAAAGGAAGAACAGATACTAGACAGGAAGGGAGAAGCGAAAAAGCAGAAAGTTAGGGATCAGGTACACCAGTTATCTAAGGAAGACATTGTGATAAGATGAAAAGGACGCTGTCTCTTGAGTCAAAGGACCTCAGTTCAAATCTTGCCTGCAATGACTACCCTAAGTGATACTGGGAAAGGCTGAACCTCTCTGGGCAATCTCCTCACCTGTAAAGGTGAGGGTCACTAGGAAAGATGAGGAAACAGGACTAGAAATTCCTTCCAGCTCTCATCTGTGTACCAAAACATGCCAAAGGGGTTGGTTTCATGTCTCAAACTAGGGATCAGAGGTCAGTGAAAGTCCTCTGAATTAGTAAAGGAGAAAGCTCTGTGGCCAGGCACAAGATCCCTTGGATTGGTTCTCAGGGAAAGCTGGAATCCTTGGGAAGTTCACCGAGATCAACGAAGCCTCAGAATTGGAAAGCTTCAGGTCTAAATCTCTCACACACTGAAGCTTATTGGTGGGATGAACAAAACTAAGTACCAGACTGAAGTCATTCATCAAAACAGGAGCTAGGCAGGTATGACAAGGCCCAAGGATTAGAACAGAATCCTTTAGAGGCTCCCCAGGTCCTGAAAGCTTCCTTTTTCAAGGGAATACTCAAAGCAGGAATGATCTGGGAGAGAGGCTGCCAATGGGGGAGAGGGATGATGTCAGGGAATGTCCCTTGATATGATCTGTAGGGGCCCCACCCTCGTTTCTTATTGCTTCCAATGCAGCCATAATCCCTTCTCCCCACCCTTCCCCCCCTTCCCTTTGGCTCAGTGGAGACTCTCAGTCTCCAGCAAACAGAGGTCTTGCATTTAGCCACCACACACAAGGAAACAGAAAAGTGAAGCCACATTTATTCAGTGGGGTTGAGGTCCCTTTCCTGAGGTCTTTCAGGTTCACTTCTCCATTGCTTTCAGGCTCAGAGCATGTGGGCCCCTGCTCACTGGCAAGGCTATCTGGACAGTATAGGTTGGCTGGCTGTGTTTTCCAGGCCGAAGCCTCCCAGAGAGAAGTGTGTGGGGAGCCCGGGGATTCAGTGCTCACTCTGTAGGGATGGTTAGGTTTCCTCCTATGGCCTGACCCTACTGATCTGGAATTAGGCCAAAATAGCCAGGAGGCTTGGGTTTTTCTTTTCAACGGAACATCATGGGCTCAAGAAGAAATAGCATTGCCTATCATCAGATATTTTCAGGGTAAGGAATATAGCAGCTTAGCTCAGCATCCACAGAAAACCTCTAGAGGTCTCTTCCCCTCTTCCCTAGACCGAAAACCTCTGAACCTGATGAAGACAGGAAGGGTCTATCTCAACCTTCTCTCCCCAGCTTCCCAGTCACTGGTACGAGCTGAAGGGCACAAGTCAGCGCTACACAAGGCCCAAACCTTGATAACACACAGAGATCAGTCTTAAGCAGGATCTTCTTGGTACATGGGAATCCAGCATGTCTCACTGCTCCATGAAGAGATGGACCCCTGGGTGCTCTAGGGTCATAGTGTAACTGAAACCCATGGGCAAGGCTACTGAGATAATGCTGGTGCCTGCTAGCCTGAGAGGAAGTAGGATGAGGTCAAAGATGGGCCAGACCGTGCCCTCTGATCAGTTCCCTACGGTGTCCATGAGCCCAGGGCCCTCGAGGTTCAGGATTCCACTGTATCACCCTCAGCTCTCAAAGACCCAGCAGCAGGCTGGACTCCACTTAACCTGAAAACCAAAGGCATATTTTAGATTTTCTTGTGCAGAAGACAAGCAATTTACAGACCGATACTGGTCCCCCAAAGCTTAGGGGATTAGAGAAGGGGAGGGGTAAAATCAGGACCAGTCAGTCGGACAATAAGCATTTATCTATCTATCTATCTATCTATCTATCTATCTATCTATCTATCTATCTATCTATCTATCTATCTATCTATTTGCTTTTTTGGGGGGCAATTGGGGTTAAGTAACTTGCCCAAGGTTACACGGCTAGTTTTTTTGTGTGGGTGTTAAGTGTCTGAGGCTGGAACCTAACTCGGGTCCTCCTGACTCCTGGGCCGGCGCTTTACTCATTGTACCACCTAGCTGCCCCACAATAAGCATTTATTAAGCTCTGCTATATGCAGGGCACGGTACTAAGTGCTGGGGATACAAGGAAAGGCAAAGGACAGTCCCTGATCTCAGGAACTCGAAACCTAGTAGAGGAGATAACATGCAAAGACCCTTGTACATACAATATAGACAGAGTATAAATGGAAAAGTAATCTCAGAGAGAAGACAGTAACGGGAGGAAAGGCCCCCTGCAGAAGGGGAAACTTGAGTTGAGTCCGGAAGGAAGCCAAGGGAAGCCAGGAAGTAGAGAAGACAAGGGAGAATTCCAAGCTAAGGGACTTGTCCTTCAGAGGGGGAATTTTAACCCAGGACTTCCAGACCCGAAGTGCAGGACTCTAGCCATCCCATTATGCTGACTCCTAATAAAGAGGATGTTATAAAGATGGCAACCCCACATGACTGATCCACAGACCTTCAGAGGGTCTGTGCTAAGAGCAAAGACAGACTTTGTCCACAGCTTATTGGGAGCTGGGTGGGTCACGACGTGTGAAGAAAGACTGGGGTGTAACCCACCACACATTCTAAAAATTCAAGTAATAAGAATGATAACAGCTAGCATTTATATTACACCTACTATGTGCCAGGTACTACACTAAGTACTCTTTCCAAATATTATCTCATTTGATCCTTACAACAACCCTGGGAGGAAGGTGCTATTATTATCCCTATTTCACAGTTCAGAAAACTAGTAAAACAAGTTAAGTGATCTGTCCAAGGTCACACAGCTAGCAAGAGGCTGAGGCTGGTCTGGAATGCAAGTGCCAACCAATCACTCCCACAGCTCTGATCGGACTCTGGGATGGTTTCCCAAATTTTAAAGCTTAAATAGAAAGGTCAACAATTCATCAGGGTTAGCGAGATAACCTGGAAACGGTCAAAACTGATATCTGGCTGCTGGGGAAATGAGACGTGATTGCTTTCCGGACCAGGTAGGTGTGGCTGCTCAATCTGGACACAAATGCTGTTGATCTTTATGACCTTACCTCTCAATGATTCGATTATTATGTTGGAGATCAAAAGCCAGTAACTTCATCTCCTCTCGGAGCTCTTGAATGCTGTTTGAGGAACCAACAAGAAAGATTCAACTAGCCAGTTCCACAACCAGGACAGGTTGGGAGGATCCAGCCCTCGTTGACCCACTTGCCATGAAGGTTCCTCCCAGAGCTGGTCCCAAAGGACCATGGGATTTAGATCATAGGATTATAGAGCTGGATGGAACCTAAAAGATTGTTTGGTCCAACCCCTTAGTTTTACAGATAAAGAAAATGAAGCTCAAATGGGGCCTAGAATCATATTGTTGGTGAATGTCTAGGGCAGGATCTGAAGCCATGTCTACTCCAAGTCCAATGCCCTGTCTGCTTTTGCCATGCCAAGAGAGATCCCCTATACCCAAACTTAACCTAAGGTAGGACAATGGTATTCCCTCTCTTGCCCTGCCCTCCCAAACTTTTTTTTTGAGGCAATTGGGTTTAAGTGACTTGCACAGTGGTCACACAGCTAGTAAGTTTCTGAGCCAGATTTGAACTCACGTCCTCTTGACTCTAGACCCAGTGCTCTGTCCACTGAGCCACCTAGCCGCCCCCCCCACCCCCGAACTTACTGGAGAACCAGGTCCTTCGGTAGGGGTCTGGAATAAGCATCAAAAGGCGGGGGAGAACTCTGAGTTGCCTTCATTCTGCCTTTCCAAAGCCGACGAGCTAACCGGTCCAAGGCCTGAAAAGAAAAACAGAAAACATTTGCTCTGGGCCCTAGCTTGCTAGGTGATCTCAGTATCCCAGCTTCCTATCACAGTGAGTAGCTCCAAAAGGTCATCTCGTCCAGTCCCTTGCCTCCATCCTGGAAAGAGAAGCTTCCACCCTATTTTAGAAGCCTCTGCGGAGGGAGATTACGTGAGTGGGCAGAATTTAGTCATCAGACCTCTGGGAAGTTCTTCCTTCTACTTAACCTAAATACCTCTTGCTGCAACATACAGAATCTGCTGGGAAAGCAAGGAGGGGATATTCAAGAACATCTAGGTCGGGAAACTCTCCAGCCTCTGAAAGAAGTAGAGGATGTATGTGCATGTTTGTGGAGATACACTTATGTCTGATGGAATGAAGAAAGCAAGCATTTATTAAGTACCTACTGTGGGCCAGGCACTGTGATAAATGTTTCATAAATATTATCTTATGTGATTCTTACAACAACCCTGGAAGGTAGGCACTGGAGGAAACTGAGGCAGATAGAGGTTAAGTGACTTGCCCAGGGTCACACTGCTATCAAGTGCCTACAGCCGGATTTAAACTGGCATTTTCCTGACTCTAAGCCCAGCAATCTGGCTGCCTGTGTTGGGGGGGAGGTGAGAACACGTCCTTGATCTAGACCACTGATGGCTCATCAGGGCTGTTATCCTTATTTTCGTCTCATCACTTCCAGCACACCCCAAACCAACCAGCCAGGGAAGGGCGGAAGCCCTTGTACCTCCTTCCCTGTAGATAATGAAGGAATGGGGCTTACTCATCTGAAGTGGAATCCACCTGGATAAGGGAAGCCACAAGGCATCTGCCCCAGACAGGTCCCACCCTTCCCACCCAGGGATGTCACGGCCTTACAAAAGCAGTCCCAGGAAGCTCAAGTCCTCCCCAGCCCCAGCTCAGGTACTTCTCATCAGACATGTCTAGAAGCATCACTTCCCCGGCTTAGATTTGGAAAGTGTCCCCCCTAAACTAAACCCGTCTGGTCTGAGTAAAGGGCAGTTCTGTCCCAAGACGCAAGATGGACACAATGAACCCTGGGGTCACTGGCTGTCAAGTATCACTTGGTACTGCCACTTAGCACTACTGAAGGGCACCTCACCTTACTGAGCTGACCCTGGGCTTCTCGAGCTTCTGTCTTACAAGCAGTTACTGAGCTGCTGACCAGCTGGAGATGTTTTCTTGTCTCATACACCATCCTAGGGAAGAGGAAACACAAGACCCACGATGAGACTCAGGGACACGCTGGATGCCTTCTCCCCAGCAGGGTTGAGTTTGGCCATCCTTCCCATTGTGCACTGCATAGGGGCCAAAAGGATGCAGGGGGACCCATCATCTCACACCTGTCCCAATGACTCCATACTGGGTCCCCAGGGGGACTGGCTTCCCCATAATTAGCCAATTACATTCTTCAATGCCTTTGCCCTTCCAGATGTGCACTCCACTCACACAGACCCCAGTGTGGTAATGATGATGGATTCTGACTGATACTAGACTCTGCTCCCATAAGCATCATATGGTAGGAATCCCATTATGATGGTGACATCGGGGGAGAGGGATCCCACTTCCCTCATGGGCTTTCTTTCTAGCAGTGACTGTGAATTCAGACATTAAACTCTAACCTTCAGTTTAAACAAATATAGGATGGGGGTTTGGGATGTGTGTGTGTGTATGTATGTGTGTGTGTGTGTGTGTGTGTGTGTGTGAAATGCTTGAGAGCAGAGTACATTCACTATTCTAACAGATTTTCCTCTTTCCAAAATGTTCAAAGTCCATAGCTTTGACCTCATAGAGTAAGAAGACTTGGGTACACCTGTAAGATCCCTTCCTGATGCCCATTTGTGCCCCCATTACTATATATGTGTATATATATATATATACTGTATATATGTATTTGTGTATGTGTGTGTGTGCAGGTGTAAATATACTGTATGTATGTATGTGTGTGTATAGTCTTCCCCATAAGAATGCAAATTCCACAAAGGAGGGGATTGTTTCATTTTTGCCTTTGGTTCTCACTTTGTGTCCCCTCTCCAATCATTTTATATATGTATAAGTTGTCTCTCCCATAAGGATATAAGTTCCTTCCAGCTCCAGTGACTGGCATACAGTAGTGCCTAATTAATGCTTTTTGCTTTATTGATACACATACACGTTGGAGGTAGAGGTGGTTGTAGTGGTAGAGAACAGAGTCTAGAAAGGTAGGCAGAATGTGTTTAAGGGCAGAGACTATTTTGTCTTTGTATGCAAAGTGTGTTTGTGTTATTGCTGTTCAGTCACATCTGACTCTGTGGTCCCATCTGTGGTTTTCTTTTGGCAAAGATCCTGGAGTACTTTGCCATTTCCTTCTCCAGCTCATTTTACAGATGAGGGAACTGAGGCATATAGGGTGAAATGACTTGTCCAGGGTCACCCATTAGTAAGTGTCTGAGGCCAGATTTGAACTCATGAAGAGGAGTCTTCTGATTCCAAGCTTGGTGCTCTATCCAGGGCTTAATAAAGGGTTGAAGAGTTGTTGAATTTTCCCAGGGTTTCACAACAGGGCAGGACTAAGGAATTCTGTCTCCCAGCCCAAGGCTCTCTCTCAAGACCATGTTAACTTCTCATCCCCACCTAGCCACTTGTGTAACCTTGCATAAATCACTTAGCCTCTCTGAGCCTCTGTTCTCATCTGCAAAATGAAAGGGTTTTACTAGATGGCCTGAGTGCTATATCCTTCCCGCCCTATGTACTAGTGATTTGTGTTGATGCTTTAATGGACCATCTCCCGATTTGCTCAGCTGAGTCCAAAATCACTCCTGGTCACGGAAAACGAGAAGGGAAGTCAGAGTCAGACACCCCCGCCCCCTAGAGCAGAGGATGGTGTGGTGGTGTTGGTGGTGCTTGCCCTTCGTTCTTGAAGAGGACCATGACATCATGGAGGTGATGTCATGATGGCATGTTGGGGAGGGCCAGGAAGAGCCATGCCTCATTCTCTGACTCCCTTGATACCACCTTTATCAGGAGGCCTTTAACTAAGCACCCTGGGCTTCTGACTCTGGGATTCCGAGCTCTGGTCCAAGCGGGAGACTTCCACTCAAGTCCTCTGGGACAAAGCCCCTAATAAGGGTTATGCGGCAAGGGAGGGGAGTGGACCCCTTGGGAGCACAGGACAGGGTCTGGAGGCCTGGAATGATGTACTCCAGATGCTGGAGCACTGTGATAAGGAAGGGATGCTTCAAGGGAGAGGAAGGAACTCTGGGCTCGTCCATTACCTCATCCTCTTGCCGTGAGTGAGGAGAGCTGTCTGATACTTCTGCACACAGTCCTCCTGAAAAACCAGCAGGAGTCTTTTAGCTAAATGTCCAAAATTCACCCTAAAAAAACAAAACGTGGAAAACAATATGTAAGTCATCACCGAAAAGAAAGCTGCTCCCTTTCCTAAACCCCAGAATCTCTAGTCACCATTGCCATCAGAGAGATGGTGATAACATATAATAATAAATGGAATCAGCAAAGCACATTTATCTAAAACTTTGTCTCTAAATGGCTACCACATTCAAGAGGCAGAAAATCTAAATGGAGAAGATGAGTCAGGCTGATACATCTGCCTCCATACAGTGACACCAAAAAACAACAAAAGAATGTCTAAACAATTTCCTGGGGACAGCGAGGTGGCCGGTGGATAGAGCGATGGGCCTGGAATCGGGAAGACTCAACTTCCCAAGTTCGAATCTGGCCTCAGACACTTACTAGCTGTGTGACCCTAGCCAAGTCACTTCACCTTGTTTGCCTCAGTTTCCTCATCTGTAAAATGAGCTGGAGAAGGAAATGGCAAACCACTACAGCATCTTTGTCAAGAAAGCCCCAAAGGGGTCGCAAAGAATCGGACACGACTGAACAACCATAAAAGCAATTTCCTTACAATGTTCACAAAAGGTGGGTAAGATAAGTACTACTACTCCCATTTTACAGATGAGGAAACTGAGGCTCACTCAGAGAGGTTAATGCCCATGTCACACAACTAGTTAGTGTCAGGGCCAGGTCTCCTGACTATAAATTCTGACACTACTATACTAGAAGGTTTCCTAGAGGAAGAGAGTGGACTGGAACAGGATTTTACAGAAGGAAGGACAGGAAAGGGCCAGGAGGAGGCATGAGAACAGTGAGCTGGAGACTGAACTTCCTAGCTCCATGTTTTAGGCAAGTTGAACCTCTGGCCCTGCCTCCTAATGGAGGAGGCATCATTGAACCATTGGCCATGGGAGGCACCGAGGGCTTTGTGTGGGTGCACCAGACTTAGGGCAATAACAACCATCACCCACAGCCACCACCAGGACAGGAATTCCAGAGAAAAAAACTCTGGAATGGAAGTGAGGAGGCTTGGGTCCTGACCCTGCTCTATCAACTGGTGATGTGACCTTGAACAAATCCCCTCTCACTTTCCTCACCTAAAAAATAAAGGTGGGACTAAGTGAGCTCATCCAGACCTTTCCAGCTCCAACATTCTGAGTTGGTGAAAATGTAAGTCACTTCATCTCTCAGCCTGTTTCCTCATCTGCAAAATGGTGGTAATTCTAACTGGACTTCTCACTTCAAAGAGTTATCGTGAGGATCAAATGAAATAATGTATACAAGTGCTTAACATATTGCCAAGTGTCACAGAAACGTCTGCCATCATCGCTGCCCTAAAAATGCCCGGTGTTACTCCAGGGTTGCAAATAGAGTTTCCCAGACACTCTGTTCAACCCCAGCCAGTCTACCACTGCACAGAGCAGCCCCCCCAGGGTTAGAAAGAACAACATTGAGGCCCCGTACCACGTCAAGGGGGCGTCAATGGCCAGGAAGTGGGGAGGATGGTACCTGTGTGCATCCCTGCTCCTGGGCTCTCTGTTCCCCTCCCAGCCTCCCGGCCCACACATAATGGCATTACTCACTTATCCAGCTTGTGGATCTGTTCCTCATTGTAGCCCAACCCTAAACAAACAAGACCAAAAGGGGGAATCAGAGTCAGTTCCCATCAAAGTAACTGTCCGGTGAGCCCTGGGGCTGAGGCAAAGTGTGTTCATTCAGCTGGGACACAGGTGTTCAGGAAGAGAGCATGGGGTACGCCATGGTAGTAGTGTCAGTCCAAGACAGCAGAATGAATAATGCATCTATCAGCACCATTTGGCAAACATTTACAATGCCACAGCAGCAGGCAGGGCCCCGGGACAGCAAGACAAAAGGTGGAATTGTCCCTCTTCTCAAAGGGTTTGCCTTCATTTAGTTATTATTCTTGACCCTCCCAATGGTTTGGCCAGAATTCCTCCGCCACCACTGGGTCATCTTTGTCATTCTCCTAGGAAATGCTGTCCCCTGCTGGTCTTCTAGGAGAATAGGACTTTCGAGGCTAACAGGACTCGGTGTGGATAGTGCCATCTTTGGGGTTCCCCCACCATCTCCCTTTCAGTGTTCCTTCCCAACCTCCCTCTTCCCTGTCCTGTGTCCCGTGCCCTCAGGACCTTGTTCTCTAATAGCTAATATAATCTCCATATGTACAAGAGAAACAGCTGGGAGCAAAAAGGGGGCTGAATTTGGAGTCCCAGGGATCAGATTTAGAGATAAAAGAGAAGAGGAAGGAAAGAAGCATTTATTAAGTGCCTACTATGTGCCAAACTCTGTATCAGGTCGAGTCCAACCCTCTCATTTTACAGATGAGGAAACTGAGGCCCGGAGAATTTCAGTGACTTACCCAGAGTCATGCTTCTAGTGTTTATGGCAGGATTTAAACCAAGGGATGGGGAACCTGCAGCTTTGAGGAGGTCCTCAAGTATGGCCCTTTGACTGAATCCAAACATCAGAGAATAAATCCCCTTAATAAAAGGATTCGTTCTGTAAAACTTGGACTCACTCAAAAGGCCTCACCCAAGGACCTAGAGGGCCACATGTGCCTCAACGCCACAGATTCACCACCCCTAGACTTTAAAATCAGTCTTTCTGACTCCAGGTCCAAATCTATGCAACACCCAATTTGGACTTGGCTTGAATCCCGACGCTGCCACTTGCTACCTTTATGATCTCAGGATAATAACTTCTCCAGTCTCATTTCCTCAATTTTAAAATAAGGGAAGTAGCCTAGATGATTTTGAAAAATTCCTTCTATCTCTAAATCTGTGATCCTGCATTGTAAAAAAAGGAAAAAAAGCCCTGGGCTCAGACTTCCTAACAATCAGAACTATTCAAAGTGGGAAAGACTCCTTATAAGGTGGTAAGTTCCCTGTCACTAGAGGTATTCAAGCCAAGACCGGATGATCACTTGTTGGAAATATTCTCAATGACCTTCTTTTTTAGGTGGGTATTAGACTAGTTAACCTCCAAAATCCTTTTCAGCTTTGAGATTCAAAAATTCTGATTCTGAGAATCCGACCTCTACAAAGCACCACTTCGCTAGTATCCAAGTGTCCCTGGGGAGAAGTCTGGCCCAATTGTCCTAACGGGTTTTAGATTAGTGAGTAGAGATGAACTCCTGGGAGATAGGGTTAGATTTTAATACCCATCACAGAATGCCAGGGCTGAAAGACCCTCTAGAGAGCTAACCAACTTGTTCCATTCCCTCATTTTCTAGATGAGGAAACTGAGGTCCAGAATGGTAAAGTGAGCTAGCCAAGGTCGTATACTTAATGAGGGGGGGAGCCAGGGCTAGAACCCAAATCTAGTGGTCTCTCCACTATCCTACACTGCCCTTCCCACTCCCATAACACAGTTATAGAGAATAAACTGCCTTTAAAACTTCACAGCTCCCTCCCAGTCTCATCTTCCTTCCAGTGGCCAGACTAACCTACTCATAATAAGTGGCTCACAAATAGCCCTTTAATGCTGGCCTCTGAACGTGCTACTTGTTCCCATCTCATCGGCCCTTGCCTCTGCTGTCACCTCTCCCCAAATGCCCTCCTTCCCTATTCACATTGGACTCATTCATCCATCTTTCAACGCCACAAAGCTTCCACTGGTCTCCAGCCCTTGCTGATTCCCCTGTACCCACAACCCTTCATGACCACATCACTCCTTCTGTGCTTACACCTGAGCAACGAGGCCACAACAGGTTGTATCGCCACCCTGCCAACTAGACTGTAAACTCCACGAAGGTAAGAGCATCTAATGCATCTCTGCAGCTTCAGACCACACTAGGCATGGAAGAGGTCTCAATAACTGGGTGAATGAAGGAAGCTGAAAAGGTCCCTTGTCCTGGGCCTCAGCTACTCACCTGGTCTCATCCTGGCTTTCTTGAATTGCTTGTAGATGACGCTCATCTTATCCAGGCAGCACTGGATCCGATGGGTGCTGGGGGTCAAGAGAAAGGCCCCACCAGGAAAGTCAAACAGCATTAGAGAGAATCAATGGAAGGGAAAGGAGCTTGTCTGCCTTAGGGGCCAGAGGAAATCCTCCCCACCCCAGCTTTTCCAAGATATTCGGTCAAGGAGGAGGTATCATGGAGGGGTGGCCAGCAGCTGTTCTCCATAACAGATTTTCCTGATATCCTCTGTCTGCCCTCCCCCTTCCCCCTGGTTCTGGCAAAGACACAACTATACCGGTTATCACACAGAGGAGACTGGACAAAGGTTTCCTCTTCCCTGCTTCTCCCAAATTTCATATACCCTAAATAGAGCACAAGGCCTTTAGGATTGTCAGACTCAAGGACGAAACTTCCAGACACTGAGGCATATGAAATAACAGGAGTAGAGATGGAATTGAGGGAGTAAAGAGAGTAGCAAGGCTTTCTTAATTTGCCTCCTCATCCTTTTCCAGGTCCCCTTTGTGGATCAGTTGTCTTTTCCCATCAGAATGTAAACTCCTTAATATGTTTTGCATGACTACACATATATATCAAATTGCCTGCCTTCTCCATGGGGGAGGTGAGAAGGGAGGGAAGGAAGGAGGGAGAGAATCTGGAACTCAAAAACTCCTTAAAATGAATGCTAAAATCTTTTTTACATTGGGGAAAAATAAAATATTAGCATTTTGGAAAAGAATGTAAGGGGTGGCCTAGGTGGTGCCGTGAATAGAGCACCAGCCCTGGAGTCAGGAGGACTTGAGTTCAAATCTGGCCTCAGACACTTAACACTTACTAACCATGTGACCTTGGGCAAGTCACTTAACCCCAATTGCCCTGCCTTCCCCCTCTAAAAAGCAAAAAAAAAAAAGAACGTGAGCTCCTTGAGGGCAGAGACCATCTTGGCTGTTTTTGTATCCTTGTGGCTCAGCACAGTGCTTTGTGTACAGTAAGTAATTAAATAAATGCCCTTTCTCTCTATAGACCCACTGCCTATCAAATCTTCACACAAAGGGTAGATTGTATTGTGTATCTTAGTGGTTTATGGGGGTGCCTCCTACAGGCAGGATTACCAGCAGGTAACAGGCTGGGTATTTCAAGATTTTAACTTATCTACCTTCTCCCCATTTTAGACTGGAGACAATGTCCTATTTTTGTTTTGAAGACTCTCTAAGGGTCTTACTCCACCCTCTGAGTTAAGGTTCACTTCCTTCCCATTCTATCCTGACCATAATTCCAAATCTAGAACTATTGATGGTGTGGAGTTTTGGTTCCACTAGGCTCTGAATTCGAATTCTGGGGGGACTCTGTATCCGCTTATGATGATTTGGTAGGGATAGGGAGAGAAGGCTGGTTAGAGGATTTCCTTTGGGGGCATCTCTTATGTGGGAGAAGAGGATTAGCAAGGCTGCTGCTAGGAAAGAGTCTTATCTTTAACCCCGTCTTAATTATTGTCCCATGACCCCTACTGAGGCTTGACTTAAT
The DNA here is from genome assembly GCF_028583685.1 of Petaurus breviceps papuanus. Taxonomy (NCBI): domain Eukaryota; kingdom Metazoa; phylum Chordata; class Mammalia; order Diprotodontia; family Petauridae; genus Petaurus; species Petaurus breviceps. The sequence goes on along the minus strand of NW_027187372.1, from coordinate 32,839,040 downwards.
CTGGGCTCTTCTCACTGGGGCTACTTCTGTCCCCTGCTTCTCCCATCCCAAGGTACATCTCCCCAAGCCCCCAATACATTACTCAGGCTAGTGGGACAAGACATCACACGGCGAAGGAAAAGAGAATGGACCTCAAAAGGCTTTGGGAGATTTTCAGATTTTTACAATGAATTGAATTTGGGGTCTGAGAACCTGGATTCGAAACCTGGCCTTGCTACTTTTTTTCTGTGTGACTTTGGGCAAATCACTTAGCTTCTCTGGGCCTCAGTCTCCTCATCTGTAAAATGAGGGAGGTGGATTAGCTGATGCCTAAGGTCCCTTTCTATTGGAGATCTAGGATTTTATCAATGATGACTCCTCCCAACCCACCCCTCAAAAAAGAAAAATCCCACAGACCTTCTGTCTTCATGTACCTGATCCCAATTCTTCACCAGCTCAGAGGACAGGCTTCTTAGACTAGTTTGGGTCTCCACAATATTTTGGGAACATCTGGAAAGGATCTCGTTAATCTAGGGAGCAGAAAGGGTTAGGGTTCGTGTAGCTCTCTTCCTCATCAGAGATGCCCACCTGGAGGCGGAGGCCTCCCCCAAGTCACTCCAAGGCAAGGATTTGCCCCACTCACCCCACAGCCCACTTGTACTCACAGTCTGTAGCTTGGACTTCAGTTCTGCTGCTTCCTTCAGCTCCGGCACCTCTGACTCCCCAGTCATGGAGGAGAACCTGGAGACACGGGAGAATGTATTTTCCAGATGTATTTTGAATTCTCTCTCTCTCTGGGCCCCGTGGGTGTTGAATTTGTGTGCATCTACTGTTAGCTAGGAGGTTATGGGGCTGGTGTGCTGCAGGAAGGACCAACGGTTAGAAATTCCTGACCAAAAAACTCCTGATCCCTTGAATTACCATTCACTTGATGAAATTATGGGCTGCAATGTGCAGTCAATAGAGATGATGAGAGATAATTGTTCCTTCCTTTTGCAAGCTGTGAATGGGTCACCTTGAGCTTGAAAAGGGTCAGTCCTTAGTTCTCATTGCTTGTTACCTGCAGCCTAGAATTTAAGGTTGAAGGGCCTTGACTGATCAGGAGTCTCCTAAAGAACAGCACCCCACCCACCCACCACTGTACATATACACACTGTGCTCATATGGTAGTAAGTGTGCAGTCTTGAACTTGAGCCTGGAGGTGAGCTGATATAAGGAGATTGTAGTGGAGTGGGGGGGACGTGGGGAGGAGGATGAGCAGGGAAGCTCATCCTAAGGGCACAGGGTGCAGGAAAGTGAGCCCCAGCCCCAGCATCCTAGGCTTCACTCTCCTGCCTCCTCCTCTCCTCTCAGTCATAAATAAGAGGCAGCTCACCGAATAGGAAAAACACTGAGAAGCCTCTGCTAGCCGTGTGACCAGGGGCATGCCTTCTAACCTTCTAGCCTCAGTTTTGTCATCCATAAGTTGGGAATCATTGCACAACCTACCTCACAAGTGTGCTACAAGGGAAGAGCTTAAAGGTTTAAAAAAATGCTATAGAAAGGGGAGCGATTTAAAGGAAAACCATAGGGTCAAGTACAGGGGTGGGGAACTGTGGCCTCAAATGTGGCCCTTGGACAGAATCACAGAACAAATCCCCTTAATAAAAGGATTTGTTCTGGGGAGGCTAGGTGGCACAGTGAATAGAGCACTGGCTCTGCAGTCAGGAGAACCTGAGTTCAAATCCGGACTCAGACACTTAACATTTACTAGCTGTGTGACCTTGGGCAAATCACTTAACCCCAATTGCCCCTCCCCCCCAAAAGGCAAAAAATAAAAGGATTTGTTCTGTAAAACTTGGACTCAGTCAAAAGGCTGAACCCCAGGACCTAGAAGGCCATAGTCTTGAGGCTATAGGTTCCCCACCCCAGGATTAGTACTAGTTTCTCTCAACCCCAAGCAATCTAATGGCAACTCAACAGGAAGTTGGTAAGCCAAATGTAGAATAAAAACAATCTGCTGGGTCAGGAGGCAAGGGAGGGTCTGAAAAGGGGGTCAGGAGCAAAGGGGGCAGAGGCACAGACTGATGGAGAGGATGTTCAGCAAAAAGGGCAAGGTGAGAAGGGGACCTCCCCATCGCCTCCAGGACCAAAGAGAAAGTCCTTTATTTAACAAAGCCTTCCAGCCTTTCCAGTCCTAGGCTCTGCCGCCCAGCAGCACCGGCCTCCTGGCTGTTCCTCACAGGCCCCTCTATCTCTCTGCTCGTGGTGTTTTTGCCAGCTGCCACTGGAAAGCCCATCCTCCTTATTTCCATCTCCTGGCTTCCTTCCAGGCTCAGCTAATCCCCTTCTATAGAGGCCTCTGTCAATGGTCCCCAATTCATCCTGTATATAAATTGTCTGGACATAGTTGTTTGTATGCAGTCTCGCCCCATTAGACTGTGAGCTCCTTGAGGGCAGCAGCTGTTTTTTTGCCTCTTTTTTTTGGGGGGGGGGGGACATAGCATAGTGTTCCTGGCACATAGTAGGCATTTAATACTTGCTGGCTTGACTTGAAACAGCTGGAGGGAATGGGGTGGGGGGAGTTAGGCAGTGGGGTTAGGGGAACCACTGCACACAGAAGCCTTGGTGCATCATCTCCTGTATGTCTAGGGCTTCGGCTTTCCCCCAAAGTCAAAGCCAACTCATTAAATTATCTCAAATTTCACTGTTGGAATTGCTGGTGGTTTCAGACTTAGGGAGTGAAGCATAAATTACTGAACATGATCATAAGCAAATGTAATCATGAAATGCTTTGGAGGGGACTTTGCAGACCGAGTAGTCAATGCTTCTATTATACAGATGAGGAAACTGAAGTCCAGAGTGGTTAAGTAAGTTGTGCAAGGTCACAGAAAATTAGCAGCATAATCCAGGTAGAGAATTTACAGCCTCGACCCCATTTGCCTTACAACAAACTGACTTCCTGGTGGCTGGTTTAAATGTTCCTCAGAAAAGGGTGGCTCTGGAGTGCAGGCCTCCCAGCTGCACTGACCTCATTTCTTCCAGTCCCTCCCTTTCTTCTCTTACCCCCCCCCCCCCATCCCAGAAGAAAGGGATGTCTGGCAGCAGTGAGTCAGCCCCCCTGCAAAGGAAACTCCCAACTCCTCCCTGGGGGCAAGAACAGAGATCACTAGACATGCCTGACTTTTCTCTCAGTCCATGTCTCCCACTGATGGAAAAGGCGGGGGGCTGCTGACAGCCAGGCCCTCCAGGCTTCCCAGCCTGGGACAGAGGCTCAGGCCCAAAGGAGAACGCTGGCAAAATGTAATGAATTAGGGGAATGAGATCTCGTGGAAGCATTGCATTCGCCTGCTTGGTTCATCTCTTACCTTACCCTCCCTTCTCCCCCCAGCTTCTCCCCTGCACTGTCCTTGGAGCAGCCTGTGATATAGGCAAGGGAGGTAGGGTTAGGAGGGCATGGGCTGTGGCATCAAGGAGGAAGGAAGGGGAAGGGCCCCTGAGATGAATCAGAAGACCCCAGAGGAAGAAGGATGTTACAGGAGCATATATCTGGACCTGGTCATCTAGTTCAACTCTTACTTTACAGATGAAGGGCCTGAAGCTTTGGGTGACTTGTGTAAGGCCATGCAAGCATCAGAGAAAAGGAAGCCATATCCTCCAAGTTCAGAGCCAGTGATCTTTCCATTAGTCCATGTTGCTAGCTAGTGTGTATGTGTGTGTTTGTGTGTGTTGAGGGGAGTTGTTGTGGGGTGACTCCCCCCACCTCCTTAGGCTTAGTGAAGCCTGAATAACACCATTAAGTTCAAGTTCAAACTTCCTTTAAACAGGAGACTTTCCTTGAGACACAACAGCAAGGTAGACAGAATTGGGAATCCAGCCAGGAAGGGTCAGGGGCCAGGCCCTTTCCCAGAAGACTAGCAGGGTTCAGACATCAAAAGGGTGTTGGATTGAAGAGGAAGCCAGGCTTTCCAGCCATTGCCATCAGGGTTTACATCCTATTCTACTGCAGCGTGGAAACAGCTAAATCCTAGGGCATGGATGCAGGACAGAGGCAAGGAGAGTCAGGGGAATCAGGACAGGGTTTTCAGAGTTTTCCCCCAACTATCTTAGTTCAGACACCTACCCCTCGGTGCCCAGACTGGGGCTCAGGAACAAGAGGGCTGTCTGGGTGGTCTCCAGGGCCCGTCCACATGTGGCCTTGAGCTCTTCCCTGTATAAGATTCAAGCCCCACCCCACCAGTGAAGGTCAGAGACACCTCCATGAGCCACCCTGAGCTCAGGGCCTCAAGTTTTCAAGGAACTAGGAAGCCACCTGATTCTGTGAGCCACCTCCAGAGGATGGTTCAGATTAGGGAATCAGGTCAGGGGTAGGGATTGAAGAGAGGGGACAAGATGAGGTGACAGGGAGGGTCGGGGAGTAAAAACTCCATAATAATTAGGTAATTGGGAGGAGGGTCTGGGGTGAGGGCCCAGAGGAAGGGGAAGGGACTGGTGGGCCCAGCTTCTGCCACTCCTACCCAGCCAAGATGAAGGTCCCCTGCCCCATCTGGTCCCTTCTCCCCTTCCCCAGCTCAGCCCCACCCCAAGGTACCTACACCACCCAATGCAGCCCCCGAAGCATCATTTCCTGACCGTCCAGCAGTGCCCGGGAGATCCTCAGCACTTGGTGCCCCACGCTCAGCACACCCTGTGACACAGACAGGTGGGCTCAGGGCCCACCCTTCCCCCCACCTGTCAGGGAGGCCCCCCCTCCCCCTGCTCGGGCCACTGAGGACCCCTGGGCCTTACCTTGGCTGTGCTGTAATCAGCCTGCAGGTCCACCTTGGGCACAAATTTGGGAACATCCAGGGATGCTGGGGACAGATTAAGGGTCTGATTACAGCCACTGAGCAGCCCCACCTTCTCACACTCCCTTTTATCGTCAACTCCAATTCACTTTCCCATTTGTCGAACACACACACACACATACACACACACACACACACACACACGTTACCTGTCCCCTACTCTACCCTCCTAACCTCTGTGACCTGTCACTCATCTCAGTCTCCTGGGATCTTCACCTGTCCTTTTCCCCTTTCCCACCAGTTCATCTTTCTTAAATTTAAATTAATCTTTGGTCTTACATTTGTATTTTGATAGTGACCTCTTGTGGTCATCCTGGAGAATAACATGCCTGACTTCATACTAGGGGAAAAAAAACCAGTTGCCTTCTCCGGGCACTGCCACCCTTGCCCCCACTGCACCTAACTCCCACCTGGCACAGGGACTTAAATCCTCTATATGGACTTAAGAACAAGGCTGGGAAAGATTTCGTCCTAGGACAGCTATCTACACTAGGAAAATATACATGAAGTGCTTTGCAAATCTTAAAACAGAATAGAAATGTTAGTTCTTATCCTCTGGGGCTCTGGCCACTGATCCCATGGGAACAAGCAGGTAACCCCCAGAATTCACACTGACTGTTACAATCATTGAGTCTCCTGACACATTGGGATGACAAGTGGGCAAGAGCCAGGCCCCAAGGGGTCAAGGCAGAGGTCACCCGAACACAGAGACAGAGCCAGGATTATCTCCAGGCCTCCTGTGTCTGGGAACCCCCCAGACTGACCCAGGGAAAAGAATTATCCAGATCCCTGGCTTCTTACATCTCTGCCTTCTCTAGGAGAAGAGAGAAGAGACATCTCATGAGGCCTTACTCACTGCCAGAGGCCTACTCACGGTCTCTGAAGGCCAGCCCAGTGGGGTTGTCACTGTCTTCACTGAGCAGGGTCAAAGGGCTGTCCTCAGTCGTATGGGCCAGGTGCTGGGCGGGGAGGCTGGGCTCCAGGACACAAGAGTGGCCTTGAAAGAGGTATTCCTGGAGGCTGGGCTCCACGCTGGTCTGCTTATAGACGGCCTCCAGGAAGATGCCTATCCTAGACCCAGGAGGGACAGACCACAATTTAGAGCTTCAAGGTTCCGCCACACTGTCCTCATAAAGGCCTAGTGAGACAGCTAGGGCAGGTGTGAATGTTCCCTTTACAAAGGAGAAGGAATCAGCACCTCAGAGAGGTTAAGTGATTTATGTGCAGACACACAGCCAGGAAGTGGTAGAGTCCCAGAGTCAGTGTCTTGAACCAAGAGCTACTAACTGCAAGTCCAAGATTCTTTGCTACTTCTCTAAAATCATGGTTGAAGAAAGAAGGCCTAGAAGCAAAAGGTGACTTCAAGGGCCAGCCTGAGCTGGGAGGGGAGAAGAAGAGCCCAGGGTGGAGGACCCTCCAAACTTCCACTTATCCAGGGCATTCAGTCCTGATGTGCTCTGTAGGAAACAATAGCAAGGGATCTGTTTTAGAGAGGGGGAGGGAAACTGAAGCCCAGAGGGGTAAGGGGTGTGCCCCTGGTCACACAAGGCACAGCTAAAAACAACCCAGTCTGGGCATGAAGACAAGGTCTAAAAAACAAAATAAAACACTGGATTTGAAGTCACAGGGCCTGGGTTTTATACTTATTACTTGTGTAATCATGGGTAATTTACCTGGACCTCAGTTTCCTTATCTGTATAATGAGCGGGTTGAATTATACACTTTCCAAGTCTTTTTCAGCTTTAGAGCCTAATATCCTAGGAATCCTGAAACCCAGTTCAGGGGTCCAGCTATCATCATCAACAACATGCATTTATTGAGCGTCTACTATGGGCTTAGGCATTGTGCTAAGAACTGGGAATTTAAAAAAGACAAAAAACAAATGGTCGAACAAAATATGGTGTATGAATATGAATATAACGGGAGACTGCTGAGACATAAGAATGGAGAACTTTAGACTGTGGACTCCTAGCGAGGAGAGAATCCCATGCCTTTCCCCATGCCTTTCTTTCCCCACTGCACATAAATCACATAAATGGACTGATAAAAGGGACAGGGTCAGAGAAACCTACAAAGATTTGTATGAACTGATGCGGAGTAAAACGAGCAGAACCAAAATAATTTATATAATAATTGTAAAAACAAATAACTTTGAGAGACTTCAGAACTCTGATCTATGCAACAATCAATTACTATTCCAGAGGATTGGAACCATGAACAGTGTTCTCTACACCTTGACAGGGAGGGGATCAGCTGAATATTCAGAATGAGAAATCCATTTTTGGATATGATTGACGTACAAATTGTTTTGTTTGTGTATATTTCCTACAAGGGTTTTCTTTCTACTTTTTCCTTTCTTAATGGTGAAAGGGAAGGAAAGGGGTGGCTAGGTGGTGCAGTGGATAGAGCACCGGCCTCAGACACTTAATACAAAACTAGCCATGTGACCTTGGGCAAGTCACTTAACCCCAATTGTTCTACCTTCCCCCCTCCAAAAAGCAAAAAGCAAAATCTAAAAAAAAGGGGAAGAAAAAAATGCATAATTAAGAATAATTAATTAACCTCCCCCCCCCCCAAAAAAAAGAATGCACTTCCTTTAAATCCCCAAACTGCCATTAATCTTCCTCTGGCACTAAGTCATCTCCTTCCTCTTCACTCATACTTTCTCTTCCTCCAGTGAGAGGACAGAGTCTCTCTCTTCTATTACTGGAAGAGACGGGGAGCTCCCTCCCACCCTCCCTTGCACAGTAGGTGTGTTCTCACTTACGTGTTGTGGGCATGAATGTAGACATGGTGCAGGACAGCCTGAGACAGAGCAAACACATGGACCACAATCCGCTGAAGGATATCGCTGGTCTCAGCAAAGAACTGGTCAAACCCCCAACACTTCTCTTGGTCCACCTCCAGGATGTTGGCCAGGATAGGTACCAGCTGGGCCTGCAGCCCCCTGTCCCAGGTGGGGATATGAACCGTCAGCGGCCAAGCTCCAAGCCTGCTTCATCTGAGCCCTGTGCTCTCTACCATCCGTGCAGGAAATATAATAACTCTTATTGAAGGTATAATGGGAGCTTTGGCCTTCTGGCTTCCCCGGCTTCGTTTCTGACTCACTTCACATCCTACTGTAGCAGAAGGACCTTCCTGACCCCTTTTTATTCCTACCACCACCACCGTCGAAATCCTCTTCCCTTCTGAGAACCGTACATCTTGTACGTACCCAATTATGTGTATATTGTCTCCCCCATTACACTGTAAGCTCTTTGAGGGCAGGAACCATTTGGTGCTTTTCTTCCTATATCTACCTCTTCTGCAGTTTGGGTCTAAACTTCCTGAAAAGGGGTGTTTTGTTGGCACAGTAGAAAGGGCGCCAGGCCTGGAGTCAGGAAAACCTGAATTCAAATCCAGCCTCAGACACTTACTAACTGTGCACAAATCTCTTAACATCTGTTTGCCTCAGTTTCCTCATTTGTAAAATGGGGATAATAGTAGCATCTGCCTCCCAGGCTTGTTGTGAGGATTGAATGGGACAATATTTCTAAAGTATTTCTGTACAGTGCCCGGCATGTTGTGAGTACCATATAAATGTTTATGCTTATTATTGTTGTTGTAATTATTATAACAATAGAGGTCTCCCCTTGGTTTCTTCTCTGTCTCTTCTTAAACCCTTACGATGGTTCTATCCCCTGTGCCTTTATTAATGCCAGGCCCAGCACAGAGTAGGCACTTATTAACTCTGCCTGTCTCACAAAGCCCTGGGAGGTGAGTGGTACAAGTGCAATCATCCCAGTCTTACAGATGAGGAAACTCTGACCATTGCATGGCTAGAAGTATGAGACTAGGAGATGGAAATGTCAGTCTAGGTTTCTTCTGAGCCCAAGGCCAGAACTATTTCTGCTACACCATAGGGCTGACCTGCTGAGGGTCAGGAGGGTCATGGAGGGGAGGAGGGTGGACCAGGAAGAGCTTAGCATTGAGCTGACTGAGGAATGGACAAAGCCTAGCACGAACTCGGCCAGGCCCAGGCCCAGGCCCAGGATGCAGAACTCTTAGCTCCCAGTCAGAAGAAAGGAATGTATAAGACAGACCCAGGTCTCAGATGGCCTCAAATCCAGAACTGCTACTTACAGGGAGAGTCTGCAGGTGATAGGAAGCTTGTAGCTCCACTCCAAGGGCCCATTTTCTCGTTTTTGGGTGCCTGCAATGGCCCCACTGGGTTTCTCTGTGGTGATCCTGAACCTGGAAGGAAGGGGAACCCAGGGTCAGGAGAAACTCCCAGGCTACCATGCCATTACAGATTACAGAATGTAAGCCTGAGAGACTGCTGCTTAGTACAATGAGGGACAGAGAGGGAGAGAGAGAGAGAAATCAGAGAGAAAGTAGAGAGAAACAGAGAGAAAGGAGAAAGAAAAGAAACAGAGAAAAGAGAAAGAAGAGAAATGAAAAAAGAGGAGAGAGAAATAGAGAGAAAGGAGAGAGGAAAAAAAAAGAAAAACCAGAGACAGAAAGGAGAGAGAAAAAGAGAGAAAAGAGAAAGAAAAGAGAGAAACAGAGAAAGGAGAGAAAAGATGGAGAGAGAGAAAAAACAGAGAAAAGAAAGAAGAGAGAGAATAAAGATGGAGAGAGACAGAAAGAAAAACAGAGAGAGAAAGAGAGAGATCTCAAATATCTCATTTTATCCTCACAACAACTGTGAAAGTTGGGTGCTATTGTTATCTCCATTTTACAGAAAAGGAAATGGAGGCAGACATAGGCTAAGTGCCTTGCCCAGGGTCACACAGGTATTAAGTGTCTGAGGCCAGATTGCACTTGGGTCCTCCTGACTCCAGGCCCAGTACTCTCACCATTGTGCCATCTAGCTGGCACATGATAGGAATGGCAGCTCCAAGAGGGCAAGCACTGTTAACTTTTTGTCTTTATATCTCCACTCTACTTAAACATCGTGTCTGGAACATAACAGGAACTTAATACATGCTTATTAATCAAGTGATTGGGAGTTAAAATACTTGCATAAAGTCCCCCAGCAGCTCAGTGGAGATGCTGGCAGACAGAGCTCAGGAGTCCTGGCCCCAGGTGAGTACACCATCCTCCATTAGCCTTCCTACTGTGTTCAGGTAAACCTCCTCTCTCGTCCTCAGTCTCTCTGGACCACCACCCACACTGAGGTCCTTCTCTGTTTTTACTGCATAATACTCCCCTCATCTGCAATGTCCTTGCCCTTCCTCTCAGTCCCAAAGGCTCTTTCTCTGATCATTCCAGCCCTGACAGTTTTTTAGTCCTGAATTCCACTTGGTTTCAATTGTTCTCATGATTTCACTGGGTCACCCACAGCATCCTTTATATCCCCAGCACCCAAGAGGGTGCCTGACACCTTCTGAATCTAATTGAATTTAGTTATAGGTACTCTATAGCTACCTAGCAGACTGACTGCTAAGGGGAAGTCTAGGGCACCCACTTGGGAGTTCCTCACCACCAAAGGGAGGCAGGGGTGGGATGACTATGATGGGGAGAGTACTGGTGAGTAAGGGGAGAAAATATTATTATTTTTTTTGTTGGAGGACTTGTCATGGGGAGGAGGATGGAGGAACCACTAAAACAGAAAAGTTAAGAAGCATCTTCTGTGCTGGAAAAAAAAAAACATCCAACTCTAATCAAAGGACCTAGGTTCAAAGCCCACCTCTGACACTTATTCCTTGTGTGACCTGGGAAGTGACTCTTTACTCCCCTGGGCCTCAGCCTCCTCATCTGTAAAATGGGTTCTTTGACTTCTAGGGTCCCTTCTGGCTCTATGAGCCCTTCCCACCCTACCGGGGCACACTGTTGCCAGTCTTTCCTTGCCCCACCCCCCAACCCCTGGCATACATGATCTCCTTGTTACGTCGAGGCCCACCAAAGGGGACAAAGGGGAGGCTGCCGGTGGCTGCATGGTACAGGGTCACCCCAATGCTCCACAGATCTACTGTCACCCCAAATGCTTTCTGCTGAGGCTTCCGGAGCACTGCTCGCTCATAGACATCTGGGTGCTGTGGAAGGAACAACCAAAGAAGGACCATTGTTGGCATAATATCCTGTGGGGGGCACAGATGTTCTTTGTGCCTATGGCCTCCATGCCTCCTTCCTCTTCCGCAGTCTAAGACCCAGCCAATTTGTAATTCATCTAAGTCACCTCCTCACCTCGAGAGTGGGAGCTGCCCAGAATCACAGTTTCTGACACAATGAGGTAACATGCCAGAGTAGACAGAATATCAGACTTGGAGTCAGAAAGATCTGAGTTCAAATCCTGCTGTGGTCATTAAACAAACTGTGTAGCCCAGGGCAAGCCTTCTCTAGGTCTCAGCTTTCTCATCTGTATAATGCATTTGGACTTGATGATTGCTAAGGCACTTCTAACTCTTAATCTAGGATACTATGTATGACACAGAAATTGTGATGCAAAAATGGTGTCCTTAGGCTGTGACCTTCTCTGTCACAAACTCTCTGGGCTTCAATTTCCTCCTCTATAAAGGGGCTGGACCTTCCAGCTCTAAATCCCACCATTCTATGAGATAAGCAAATCTCACTCTGCAATGGCCCTTGACTCCCTTCAGAACTCTTTACCTGCTCTGGAAACTGTCCCTAACTTCCCTTTCCTGGCTGCAGGCCTCTAAAGAAGATGGGCCCCAGGGCAGGAGAAGTCAGACAAAAACAGGTTGGAGGATGAAGGATGGTCCAACCCAGGCTACAGGAAGTGGAGAGAAGGCAATGGATATCCGCCCCCCCACCCCAGTAGGTCTATCATTATTAGTGTATTACTATATATTAGTATAATATGTACTAATGTTATAGTATAATATACATGGCATAATATATACTGATACCATAGTATAAAATAATACATGGTATAATATATACTTATAGCATAGCATATAATGCATAGCATAATATATACTGATATCATAGTATAATATAATACATGGCATAATATACACTGATACCATAGTATAAAATAATACATGGTATAATATATATTGATACCACAGTATAATACATAGTATAATATATACTGATATCATAGTATAAAATAGTACATGGTATAATATATACTAATACCATAGTATAATACATGGCATACTATATGCTGATACCATTGTATAAAATAATACATGGTATACTATATACTGATAACATATACCAGTAGCTCTTCACAAGCAGGGGGATGGACTGCATAATATCCCACTAAGCTCTGGGGAAGTTCCAGGGAACAGGCTGTAGAAAAGGTTCCCAGTCCAGAGCACTCAGCATACACAACTTACCAGGTACTCTTCAGTCCCATAGACAGAGACAAACTTTTCATCATCTTCCAGCTCCCTGGCAGCCCCAAAATCCGTCAGCTTGTAGATGCTCTGTCCGTCCTCTCCCAAAAGCCTCATGATGTTCCCGGGCTTGATGTCCCTGTGCACAATGCCATTCTCTCGGAGGTGGTTCATGCCAGCCACTGAAAACAAGGGGAGATGTTTGTCTTAGGAGGGAGAACTCCCTGAGGGGCTGAGCCAGGAGGGTGACAGAGGGGACTGTTGGCATTTGTTGTTGTTTTTCAGTCCTATCTGACTCTTCATGACCTCATTTGGGGTTTTCTTGGCAGAAACCCTGGAGTGGTTTGCCATTTCCTTCTCCAGTTCATTTTACACATGAGGAAACTGAAGCAAACAAGGTTAAGTGATTTGAAAGGTAGATGCTATTATTACCCTCAATTTATAGATGAGGAAACTGACACAAACAGAAGTTAAGTGATTTGCCCAGGGCCATACAACCAATAAGTCTCTGAGAATGTATTTGAACTCAGGAGTCCTCCCTGGTGCTCTAGTGGTTAGGATTCAGTGCTCACTCCCTCAGTCCAGATCTGATTCCTGGTCAGGGAAGAAACTTTTGGGGCAACTAGGTGGTGCAGTAGATAGAGCCCTGAGCTTGGAGTCATGAAAACCTGAGTTCAAATCCGGCCTTAGACTCGCTGTGTGACCCTGGACAACACTTAACTGTTGTTGCCTAAGAACAAACTCTATTTGTTTTCATTAGATCAATCAAAAGCACTTAGTAAGCACTTACTATATACTCAGCACTCCACTAAGCACTGAGGATACAAAGAAGAAAAACCAGTCTCTGTCATCAAGGAGTTTACATTCTAATGCGAGAGGGAACATATATATATATATATGTTCATGTATATATATTCATATATATGAAAACACACACGGATATGTATACATACATACATACACATATACACACAGATATACATACACACATATATACACATATACACACAGAGATAGGTCTGTATGCATATGTATATACATATATGTGTAAATACCCATAGACACATATACATACACATCTATCTATCTGAACATGCAAGATAAATACAGATCAGAGGGAAGGTAGCCTGAGAGTCATGGCCCTAGCCATTGCTAGGAGGGGAGGCTGGGCTTCAGAGCCAAAAGGGGCCTCACTGCGTAGGTTTGCCTTTGTTCTCAGATGACAAGGTTCCTAGGATCTTAACACTTGAGCTGGAAGGGGCCTTAGAGACCATCTAGTCTAACCCTTTAATTTTACCAAGGAGGAAACTGAGGCCCTTTGAGAATAAGCACTTTGTCTAAGGTCACCCAGGGGACAGTGCACTTAGAGTCAGAAAGACCAGAGTTCAAAGCCAGTCTCAGAAGCTTATTAGCTGTGTGACCCTAAGCAAGTGACTATGGGGATAACATTAGCACCTAAGTCATGCAAGGAAGGCACTCAAATGGCAGTCAGAAGCGTTACAAGGACACTCTCAAGGTCTCTATGAAGAACTTTGGAATTGATTGCATGACCCGGGAGATGTTGGCAAAGAATTGCCCAGCACGGAGCACCCGTATCATACAGGGCTCTATGAGTGAAGTATAGCTGCAGTAGGCCCCCCAAAAGGGAGAGGCACAAACTGAGACGTCCCCTCCCTAAACGTTCACATGGACTATCTGTGCCCCACCTGAAGCAGAGCCTTCCAAGATTATATGGGTCTGATCAGCCACAGTGGACATACGTGAGAACAGAAGACAACAGCCAACCTCACAGGGCTGTTATCAGGATCAAAGGAGATGACATATATACATATACATACACATATATACATATATATGATACACACACACATATGCAAAGTGCTTTGCAAACCTTAAAGGACTATATAAATGCTGGCTCTTGTTATTATATAGCAGTCAAGATATGAATCCAGGCCTTCTGACTCCAAATCTACCACTCCCCGATAAGTTCCATGGTGAAGAGAAAGTGGAAGAAGGCTCGAGCCCAGGGCTCAACCCACCCATGCACCCGACGCCCAATTATTCCTCCTGGAACTCACCCACACAGCGCAGGACCACCAGAAACTCAGCCTCTGCTAGGCCGAAGGCGTTCTCAGGGTTCTCCAGCACACTGAGGAGGCTACCGCTGGAACAGTATTCCATCACCAGCACCTTGTCCTTATCGCTGCCCTGGGGAAAGGATGCCCACAAAGGCCTCTCCTCAGAGCCCCTTGAGAAGGGAAGGTGCTGGTAGCTCCTGGCCCCTCCTTTACCCCAATCCTACCTGAGGTCTCTGAGCAGAGGATCTGAATCCTCTCAGAGGAGGCCACTCTTTCTTTGCTTCCCCAGCCCTTCTTTCCTGTTCCCATCAGGCTGATCAGTTCTCTATCTCTACCCTCCATCCACAGCAGGCACTCTCCTTGCCCTGAAGGGGACACTCCCCTCTACCCCATAGAGCTCTTCTCCACTGGGCTGGAGCCCTCCCCATCCAATTTCTAGTCCTATTCTTGCATTCAAACACGTCTCCTCCGGGAAGTCTTCCCTAACTAACATAATTGGTTCTAATTATTCTTTTACCCCATGGACATAATAGGTATACAGACATCTTGCAGGTTTGCTAGCTTGTATATGATTTTCAGTCTTTCCTTTTTTGTGTCCTAACCCCCCTCAGCTAGGGAACTAACTAAAGAGGTCTCCTTCCTTCTCTATATTTCCCTCTGCAATGCCCCAATACATCAAAAAGCATTTATTAAGCACCTAATATGTCAGTCAATAAACATTTATTAAGTACCTACTATATGGAATGCTAGTTGCTGGGACTTCAAAAAGAAATGAAACAATCTCTGCCCTTCAGAACCTTGCCTTTTATTGGGAGAACCATGCACGTATGTGATTACATACAACATAAATACAAGGTAATTTGGAGGGGAGGCTAGCAACAGGAGTAGGCAATCAGGAAAACCTTGGCATATAAGATGATACCTGAGCTGATCTATGAGGGAAATTGGAGGTTCTAGAAGTGGACGTGATGAGGGCATGCATTACAGGCATGAAGGATGGGCAGTGCAAAAGGAACAGGGGTAGGAGATGGGGTGCCACAAATGGCCAGTTTGGCTGGAATGTCCACCATCAGACCAAAGATATAATGTGTAAAGGCCAGTTTGGCTAAAATATAAAGTATAATGAGACTGGATATGTAGATGGGTGCCAGGATGCCAAGAAGGGCTTGAAATGCCAAACACAGGACTTTGTATCTGGTCCAGGAGGCAATAGGGAGCCATTGAAGTTTACTGAATAAGAGAGTGATTTGGCCAGATATGTACTTTGGGGAAATCACTTTGTAAATGATATGGAGGCTAGACTAGAGAGTGGGAGAGCCTTGGCTAATTTACTGAACGTACCATCTCCTCCACAGCGAACAGCTTGACGATGTTTTGATGTTTCAGCTTCCTCAGGACCTCAAACTCCCTCACGCGTACTTCTCGGGGGCGTAGATAGCTGGCATTATTGAAGACTTTCACAGCAACGAGTTCCCCAGATTTCTATAGGTGATGGGGAAGGGTGGCAGGGAGGATCACGCTGAGTCCCACCGCTGCCCTGGGGAGTGGCCATTCACACTGTCCTCCATACACTCTATGAGTTAGCACTGGAGCCCAGGAAAGCCCAGATGGGCTCCTAAGAGGATTCCCAAGCTTCCTTGGGATATGAGACACTTCAGCCCTGGGGAATGAGGTATGGTAGATGCCTCTCCAGGACTGATTGAGGACAATTAGACAAAAAAAACAAGTCCCCAACTACAGCGTCTTCCTTTGGAATGTCAACTGCATCATGGGATCATAGATTTATAGTTGGAAAGAGCCTTAAAAGTCAACCCCTTCATTTTACAGATGAGGTCACTGAGGAACAGAGAGATTTAAGTGACTTGCCTATGGTCACACAGCTAGTATGTGTGTGAGGAATGGTTTGAATCCAGGTTTTCCTTACTCCAAGGCCAGTACTCTAGCGACTACTGTCGCCATTTTCTTCTAGCACCTCAGCATTTCCCACTTAGACTGCTAAATAGGGGGAGCTAGGTGGCACAGTGAATAGAGCACTGGCCTTAGAATCAGGAGGACTTGAGTTCAAATCTAGCCTCAGACACTGAATGTGTGACCCTGGGCAAGTCACTTAACCCAGATAGCCTTCCAAAAACAAACAACAAAAAGATAACTATAATAGCTTCTTCTCTGAGATTTTAATTTTTCCTGTGCGTTGCGGACAGACTACTTTTCCTGAAATATTTCTTCTAATGCATCACTCCCTAACTCAAAGAATCTGTAATGGTTCTCCACTGCATAGTAACTACAAATTTATCTATCATTTTACTGAGTATTTTCATCATGACAAGTCTATGAGGTAGGTGGTATTAGTATTATCATCATCTCCATTTTACAGATGAGAAAATTAAGGTTTAAGTTAAGTTAAGCGACTTGACAGTAGTCATATCACAGAGAACTGGGCCTTAAACTCAGGTCTTCTGAAAAAGGCACTCAATCTACCAGCCCACCATCCATGAACTTACCCTGTTTCGAGCTCTGTACACACTGGCGGTGGCCCCCTGGCCCAGGAGATCATCCGTGTGCCAAAGGTAATTGGCTGTACTTTGCATTTCCAGCGTCCACAGCAGCCCCCTTTCTGCCCAGAAGAAAAGAAAGGCCAGGGGCCATGGAAAGGTATTCAGCAAATCTGTGGGTGTCCCCTCACCAATCTGACAGTCTTATTTCCCAAGATTATCCCTTATAGCTAATTGGGTTGGTAGTTTCTACCTTTTAGAGCCAGAGAGAAGAAATCTTGATTCACAGATCGTGACCTCTTGAAGGTCACACAGCGTAGCACCAAGAGAGTAAGCATTTGAACCTATCTTCCTAAAATCTGAGCATCTCCCACCATGCACCTGTCTCCTAAGAACTTTCTCACCAATGCAGAAAGAAACTTCTTGCCTCAGCTATCTCTTCAAGGGACATAAGCGCTCTACATTACTGATATCTGAACTTGGGATTATACCAGGAAGCAGAAACAATGTTGGGGGAAGGGCCCCAGGGTCAGGCACTAAACCACAACACCAAAAATCTCCAAAATTTCAACACAAGCCTGGAGCCCCTCCCCATTGGCTCACCACGGGAACCCACGCTTCCTGCTTCAGCAAACCACCACCTTCCTGGCAGCTGGCTTGGGAGTTTGCCTCATCACATCCCGGGGGGAAAAAGGAATGGCAAGAGATGGAGACCTCTTAGCAACCTCAATCCCAATCCCGGCACCCATTGCTATCCTTCTGAGGGCTATTTCTTACAAAGCTACTACTTTTAGAAGGTCTTTCTGGTAAGTCCAAGGAGTAATCAAGATCAAACCAGTGCGTGTAACAAAATTTAAGAAGATTCCCCAGGTAATGGTTTGATAGAGAGCCATATAGGGGAGATGATGGGGATGCCTAATATATCTTTCCCAAAACACCCTTTCTTGAATTTGCTAGATAGCAAATACCCCTGAGACTTTAATTCAGCCTTCAGCCATGGTCTGCTAGGTTTAAAGGTCTAGGAATCTTTGCCCTTAGAGCTGGTAGGGCTTCCCCACCTTTAGGAAAGTTTTCTTCTGGTTTTCTAGGGATGCATCTGGGATCCAGAGAGGCTGCTACATTCCTAAGTAACACAAAAGGTCCCTAAAATCTAATGTGAATGAATTTATCAGATCTTCCCCATCAAGACTGGGTAGGAATCAGCAAGGAAGCACTGGCTGCCTTTGGGGTAGGAAGTAAGGAATCCTCCAGTGGTTAGAGGGGAGGTCTGAGGGAGGAAAGAGGAAGTTAAATTCTGCCCACTGTCAGTAAAGTAGGGCCCAGGTACAGGGAAAGGTGACAAAGGGAATCTCCTAAGCAGCCGAAAACGTTCAAGAGGACCCTGGACGAGGCGTCAGAGGGCTCTGCCCTCTCCAGACCGTGTCAGACTAGGATTGGAAACTCCCTGAGGACAGTAACCTGCTCATCTTTTCATGCCCTCAGGGAAGCATGAGGCAGGTACTTAGTAAATATTTGCTGAATTCATAATCTAGAGCCTATACGTTATTTTTTTTTCAGAAATTATTTTTTTTCAAAAATTTTTCAGAAATTATTATTTTTGAAGTCAGGCATGAATAGATTTAAGGATCATGCAGGATGCCCTACGTGTATGGTCATGCCTTAGGATTGGGGATGCAAAAACCAACCAAAAAACCATCCTTACCCTCAGAAAGCTTCCATTCTAGGGGGCGGGGTCTGGTAGAGGAATGCAGCATTTACACAGATAAATAAATGCAAAATAACTAAGCACCTCCTGTGTCCCGGCACACAGTAGCTCCAAGCACAGAGGAAGGGGGAATTAAATCAGTCAAATCAAGCCCCACCTGTCAGGGGTCTAGGTCACACTTACCAAACACACTCAGCACCGCTTGGACACCTGGGTGTTCTCAGAAAGCCTGCCGGATAGCCTTCCTGTCCTAGGGAAGCCCAGAAGTTAAAATGCACCTGAAAGAACCAAGAGGAGAGTCTCAGTGCCACCTGGCTGGTGCAGCAGGAGGCTGAACCCTCCTCATCCTTCCTCAAAGGCTGCCTGCCTCAGCCCTTTAACCCTTTCCTGTTTGTCACCCTCCCCACAGGCTGGGGCCCTGGGGCCAGGCTGGGGCTTTCCACACCTATCACCCCCCCAGAAACTCAAAGCTATTTCCTCTGCTTTGGATTCAGGCCAGAGACACAGCATCCACCTGGGAGAAACAAAGACACCAGAAACCAGACCAGAGAACAGAAAGCAGAAGGGGTGGAAACCTAGTCTCCAGAGGAGTCTGGGTATAACAGAGGAGAGGAAATGGCAACATGTAAGCTCCCTGGATTTACCTCTTCTGTCTTCTTCTGGGCCCCCTCCCCACTCTCTTCCCGTGCCCCCAGGAAGATAAGATCAGAGAATTCAGGGCTGCAAAGGACCTTGGGGATCCCATTCAACCCCCTCCTCATTGTGCAAGAGAAAGCTGAGCCCCTGCAGCCAAAGGTCCCCCTGCACCCAAGAAAGGACTTAAACATGGATGGGTAGAGGAGAGATGCAGCTGCAGGGAGAGGAGGCACAGGTCTGGGCACTACCCTGTGCCAGCAGCGCTCCCAGTGCCCCAGAGACAGCCAAGGGCCACTGGCACGGCATGATGGTTCCCGTTCTCTCCCCTCTCAGTTCCTCCCACCCAGCCCCTATCCAGCCCACTAACCACCCAGAGCATCGGTGCACAAGGACGCTTTCCCTCCCCCAGCCCCGGGCTGCCACAGCTGCAATGCTAGGGTCCTGCTGCCTGAAGGTAGAGTCCCAGGTTCACCTGAGGCCCCTGCCCCAGTGGGTAGGGCTGGGCCAGGCCAGGCCAGGCAGATCACAGTGCAGGAGTCAGGAGCTGGAGCCCTCCTTTTCCCAGCTCTACCATAGCACCCAGCCCAGCTCAGCTCGAACCTTGGCTCTCCTTCTTCTCCAGTACTTCCTGATTTTTGTCTCTCTTTCTTAAAGAGACAGGGGCCCTTACTCAGAGGCTGGTCCCCACCCTAACCAGAAAGAGAAGCTTCTCTGTCCCTGAAGAGAGGAGACAGATCCAAGTGGGAGCCTGCCAAGGAATCTCGGAAGGCCTGGTAGACCCCAGGTCCCAGATGCAGGAGGTCCCGTGGGCTCTGTGCAAAGCCCAGGGCTCAGCCCCACTTCACTGAGCCTGCCAGCTCGCTAGCCAAGATGCTGAGGCAGGTTTGACAAGTTAACTTAGGCAACTGAAATCACAAGCTCCCTTCAGTAGGCAGACTTCCCAGACCACCTCCACTCTCCTCACTTTGGCCTGCTTCCAAGGAGACCCTGAACCCAAAGCGTTCCCGAGGGCCAGCACAATGGCCTCCTCTCCCTCCTCTGATCGATTCTCCCTGAAGGCCTTGGGAGAGAGCCTTGTGGGGATCATACTTTCCTTTTGGCTGATGGGAAACGAAACCTAGGCAGGGACTGGCCCACAGTTGTGCAATGACTGCTAGGAATCAAACCCAGGTGTCCCAACACCCCCGCCGCCAGGAGCCACTTTTCTAAGACCCAACTGCTGGCTCCCGCCAGCTCTCCAGTTAGAACTGGAAAAGAAGAGGGTTAAAACCAGGAAACTCCATGTTTCTGCATAAAGGAGCAAGGGACTTTCCCAGGGCCACACCTGATGGTTTCCTTTCTCTGCCCCACCCCTGACACCAAAGCCTGTGTTGTGTTCTGACACAGATAATGCAGATCAGGTCAGCTTTAGGCACATGTGCCATTTGGATGCACAAATACTCTACCCAAGAGGCAGCAATGATAGAGGCCAGTATTGGTGCTACCTGGCCTGGACACGGCCCCACATTCACATCCTCATCTTTGTCCCACTGCCAAGGAATCTAGGAAGGCCTGGTTGACCCTGGGTCCCCTAGGCAGGAGGTCCTATGGGCTCTGTGTGAAGCCCTGGGCTCAGCCTCATTTCACTGAGTCATTTCACAGAGCCTTGGACTCTACCCTGAAATGAGAGCACTGATAGGTGACCTTTTACCTTCTGCTGATTGGAAAGTAGGCCTCTAGGTCATTCTCTGCTGGCTCCATACCCTGCTCCCCTGCCCCCTGCCCCCATTAGAATGTAAGCTTCTTAAAAGCAGGAACTACTTTGCTGACTTTTATGTGTATCCCTAGCATTTAACATAGTACCTATAGAAATAGTTTAATAAATACTCTATCATCTTCCTTCCTTCCTCCCTCCCTCCCTCCCTCCCTTCCTCCCTTCCTCCCTTCCTTCCTTCCTTCCTTCCTTCCTTCCTTCCTTCCTTCCTTCCTTCCTTCCTTCTTTCCTTCCTTCCCACCTTCTCTCCCTCCTACCTTTTCTCTCTTCCTTTTTTCTTTTCTTTCTTTCCTTATTACATCCTTCCTTCCTTTCTCTTCTTTCCTTTCTTCCCTCCCTCCTTCCCTTCTTCCTTTTTTCCTTTCTTTTTCTTTCCTTCTTCCTTCTTTTCTCTTCCTTCCTTTATTTTTTTCTTCCTTTATTTCTTTTCTCCTTCCTTCCTTTCACCTCTCTATCTCAGGGATTCTTAACTTTTTTTTCTGTAATAGACACCTTTGGCAATTAAATAAAACCCATGGACCCCTTCTCAGAGTAATTTTTGTTGCCAACATTTATAATCGAAGGAAATGCTAAATTTAGGTTAGAGAAATTAAATATGTAATTTTTTCTCTCCTATCCAAGTTCACAGACCCCCTGAAATCTATCCATGGACTCCTTTTGGGTGATCTAGGATTGGTATTGTTTTGAGCTGGAGATCTGAGTTTGAATCCAGAGTGTGATGCACTTATTTGCCATATGACCATAAACCAGTGAATTAACCTCTTGGAGTACTGGCTGATCTCATCTGTAGAATGGAGATACTACTTTCTCTGTCTTGTAGGGTAGAGTTAGGAAAGTGCTTTGTAAACCTGAGAGCACTTTATAAAAGTGAATTGTGATCATACTGCCCAGAAGAATTCTGGGCCAGTTTCTCACTTTAGTACAAAGTCTCTCCGTTTTTGTCCCATTTAGTGAAAATTCTCCCCATTATCCTCTTGCACCTTCAAATATTTTTCTTCTTGCTTCCTGAGGTCAGGTTGGTGGACCTAACCTGGAAAATCATTAGTCAGAATTCTAAGACCCTCACCTGATTTGGGCAGGTTGTTCAATTGTGACCGAATCTTGTGATTTCTTGGCAAAGATACTGGAGTGGTTTGCCACTTCCTTCTCCAGCTCATTTTCAGATGAGGAAACTGAGGCAAACAGAGTTAAATGACTGACCCAGGGTCACAGTTAGTAACTGTCTGAGGCCAGATTTGAACTAAGGAAGATGAGCCTTCCTGACTCCACGCCCTCCACTGTACCCCCAGCTGCCTGAGATTCAGGTGAGAGTCATCTATAAACTTTTTAAAGCTCTTCACAACCTGGTTCCTTCCTACCCTTCCAGTGTCCTTACATACATTTGACTCTACAATCCAGTCCAGGCGTGCTGGTGACCACTAACTGCTCACATGCTTCATCCTCCATCTTTGAAGGCCTGGAGTGCACTCCATTTTTATTGCCACTTTTGGAATCCCTGGTTTCTTGGAAAACTGAGCTAAAATACCAACTTGTACGTGACACAAAACTTTATTGCCACATCCCCTCCAGCTTGCTGGTGCCTGCCCTCAGAAAATGACTTCTGTTAAGTTTTCCCATATTCTGTATATGCTTATATGTGCACATCTCTCCCCAATTGGAATGGGATTTCCTCAAGGGCAGGGATTGCTGCTTTTGTGCAATGTATCCTGAGTGCTTGGCACAATCCTGACTCTTAGGCATTGAATAAATGCTCAATCAATGTAAACAACCGATAAGCATTTGTTAAGCCCCTACTATGTGCTGAGCACTGTGCTAAGTGCCAGGGGTACAAAGACAAAGAAATGAAACCATTTCTACCTTTAATGGGCTGATGTTCTCTCAGGGCTGGGAGATGGGATAGGGACATTCAGGAGAGAGGCAACAAGTACTTTATAGAAATATGAGCAGAATAAATAGGAAAAAAGTTTTAATAAAGACAAAAATATGCAAAGTACTTCCATGACAAGGTAGTTTGAGAGGGAGGGAGCTAGCCGCTGTGGTGGTGGGGAACCAAAAAGGTTTCATGCAGAAGATGGTGCTTGAATTGCATCTTGTACTGGAAAGGATTGCAGTGCTTTGGACAGAAATAGGGAAATCTGGAATGGCCATGTGTCTAGGGGAAAAAGGAGTCTACTTTTAGATATATTGAGTTTTTAAGATGTCAGTTTTAGATGCATTGAAATGTTTCCTGGATATCCAGCTTGAAATATCCAATAAGCAACTGACCCTCCCTGGCTTTTTTCTTTCTTTTTTTTTTTTTTTTTGCTTTTTTTGGAGAGCAAGGAAATTGGAGTTAAGTGACTTGCCCAAGGTCACATGGCCAGTAAGTGTTAAGTGTCTGAGGCTGATTTGAACTCAGGTCTTCCTGACTCCAAGGCCGATGCTCTATTCACTGCCCAACCTAGCCAACCCTCCCTGGCTTTCTTTAAGTTCCTACTAACACCCCACCTTCTACAGGAACCCTTTTTAATTCTAATGCCTTCCCTCTGTTAATTATTTTCAATTTATCTTGTACTTAACTTTTTTTGGGTA
The DNA here is from genome assembly GCF_028583685.1 of Petaurus breviceps papuanus. Classification (NCBI taxonomy): domain Eukaryota; kingdom Metazoa; phylum Chordata; class Mammalia; order Diprotodontia; family Petauridae; genus Petaurus; species Petaurus breviceps. The sequence goes on along the minus strand of NW_027187372.1, from coordinate 32,815,714 downwards.
TATATTTGTTTGCAGGTTGTCTCCCCCATTGGATTATAAACTCCTTGAGGACAGGGACTGCTTTTTGCCTCTTTTTGCATCCCCAGCTTTTAGCACAATGCCAGTGCACAGTAGTCACTTAAATATTGATTGATTGATTCATATAGGTCTGAAGCTTGGAGGAGAGATTGGGGCATATATAGATCTAGGAGTCATCTATATAGAAATGATAAACCCATGGGAGCCGATGGGGTTACCAAGAGAGTATCAAGGGAGAAAGAGGAGCAGGCTCTGGACAGAAAAGAGCCTTGGGGAACACTCACAGTTAGGGGGGGCATGACAACTGTGATGCAAATGAGACTGAAAAGAAGTGGTCAGACAGGGACGGGGAGAAACAGAGGGGTCTTCGAGGAGAAGATGGACAACAGTGCCAAATGGGCAGAGAGGTCAAAAATCATGAGGCCTGAGAAAAGGTCACCAGACTGGGCAGTGAAGAGAGCCCCGGCTACTTTGGAAGGAACTGGCTCAGGTGAGAGAAAGGAAGCCAGGCTGCCAAGGACTGAAGAGGGTGAGAAAGGAGAAGCAGAGGAAGCAGAGATAGACACCTTCTCACCCTTTCTTCGATCACAGATACTTGTGTACATGTTTTTTCTTCCACAGATTGTAAATTCCTCGAAAGCTGGCATATGCAGTATACTTAGTTGGTGCCTAATAAGTGCTTGCTGAGGGGCAGCTAGGTGATGCAGTGAATAGAGGACCGGCCCTGGAGTCAGGAGGACCTGAGTTCAAATCTGGCCTCACACACTTACTGGCCGGGTGACCTCGGGCACGTTTAACCCCAATTGCCCTGCCCTCCCCCTTCCAAAAAGCAAAACAACCAAAACAAAACCAAAAAAGTGCTTCCTGAATAGTTTGGGCTGTGTGTTGCCTGTTGCAGCCTGCTTTACTGCGGCACCCAGCATCAGATTTGCAGGCTGGTGAAAGTCCCATTCAATGGGGTGGGGCAAAAAAAGAAACAACAAAACAAAACATCGAGCCTGATTCTGTTGTAAGAATGGAACACATGGGTTAAAACCCAGCCTGAACCCTTACTTTTTGCTCTCTGACTGAGGACTCAGGAGCATATCAAATCCCAGCCCTTTTCACTGACCTTTCACCCTTGTCAATCAAAGGAGACTCACAGACCCCAGGAGATTAGATATGTTTTTGCTGGCACCTGTTGGCCTTGAACTCACTCCTCCCACCTAGTAAGAATATACTTTTGAACAGCAGTAAGAAGCCTGTTACATGTTTAATGTTTAAAAGAAATGTGGAAGAGTATCAGGGAAACAGAGCAGTGGCCAAGGGGCGGGAGGTGGAAGGCAGGAGGGAGAGGATGGTGAGGGAGCTTGTTGCAGAGGCAGATAGACTGGCAGGGAGGTGGGGATGCTGCTGTTATTACTTACTCCCCTTCACTAAAAAATTGGCCTTTTTCTTAACTCCAGCCTGTCGGAATCCCTGTTGGCCTCTCCCTTCTAGAGGGAGCTTCTGGACCCCTGGATGTAGCACAGAGAGGTGGTGGAGAGGGGCCCGGAGGAACAGCACCTAGCCCTCACACATCCAGGACGCAGAGGAAAGGAAGTGGGGGGAGAGTGGAAAGAACAAGTCAGAGGATGTGGGTGCCACCTATTACCTGTGTGATATTGGCCAAGAGCCCCAGTGCTCTCAGCTGTGAAATGAAGAGGCTGAACTAGGGCACTTCTCAAGTCTCTTCTAGCTTGGGGTATCGAGGACTCTTTAAAGCTGGAGATGGTGGCACGTGAGGATTCTTCTTTCTCTTGTTTTCCAGTCTTGTCTTGCTCTTCATGATCTCATTTGGGGTTTTCTTGGCAGATACTGGAGTGCTTTCCCGTTTCCTTCTCTGGATCATTTTACAGATGAGGAAACTGAGGCAAAGTTAAGTGACTTGCCTAGGGTCACACAACTAGTAAGTGTCCTAGACTGGATTTGAACTCAAGTGGTCCTTACTCCAGGCCCAGCACTCCATCCATTGTTAGTCCCATTATGTTAGGCTTTCATGAGATCTTGTATGGGGATTGAGCAAATTTTGAGAGTGCCCATTGTCAACCACTGGTTTATAGCAAGTTTTTCCTGGAATAGTTGAACTAACTGGAACTGAGAGGGGGGGCAATCCTAACTCTGTCCTCAGGGCTTTGATATGTCCAGGTCTCTTTGGCATTGTTTGGTATAGTTCCTTCCTACTCCAACTCACAGGAGGGGAACCATGGGAGCCATGAGTTATCCCAACCAAACTTCCCAACTTGCATGGGGAGGCAGAATCTACATACACCACTTGGGAACAGCAGGGCTTCAGGTATGAGACCTCTAGGGTCAAGGGCAGAGAGATGGGGATGGTTCAGCGAAAAGAGCAGTAGCTCTAAAGCAGGAGGGCTTGGGTTCTACCTATGACACTTATTGCTTGTGTGACCTTGGATGGGTCATCTGACTTCTTTGGACATGGAAGCTAGACTAGCTGGCCTTGCTGGTCCTTTCAAGCATTAAAATAATATTTACTAGCATTTATATGGAGCTCTAAGCTCACATCCACCCTAGAGGCAAGTGCTATTATAGATGAGGCAGAGGTGAGGCCTAGGGTCACACAGCTTGTAAGGACTGGAGGCAGAATTCAAACTCAGGTCTCCCTTTAACACTCTATACACAGTGTCATCTAGCTTCCCCTAGCTGCCAATATCATGCATCTATGACCCCGTGTCCAAGTTTCTCTCAGAGCAAGGAAAAGGAAGGTCTGCTTTAAATAGATGAGCTTAATCATAATTAAGGGAATGCAGAGAGAATCAAAGCTATGGGGCTAATCTTGCCTCCCATAGACAGGCAAGGATTCCTGGGGCCTATTTCTTGTCTTGATCACGGAATAGTGGAAGGAACCAACAAGCTATGCCCAAGAAGACTTATCTACCTGGAGTAGGGGGTCTATTGTGCCTGAAATCCAGGCATCGTTGAGTTGCACTGCAGCATGCTTGCATGGGTTCTGGATAATGCACAATGCTCTCATGCCTTCCCAGTAACCAAAGGAGTTGAAGCAGGGCTGTGTGGTTGCTCCCACGCTTTTTAGCATGATGTTTTCAGCAATGTTGTTGGCCACCCTCCAATGAAGACAAAAGTGGCATCAAGGCCAGCTACTGCTGTAAATTATTTAACTTGAAAAGTCTACAAGCCAAGACTAAAGTGGAAGGAGAGTTGGTGCATGACTTTTTGTTGGCAGATGATCGTGCACTCAATGCATTCTCTGAGACTGAGATGCAAGAGTATGAATCAACTCTCTGCTGCTTGTGCTAATTTTGGCCGGGCAAATTTAACACCAAGAAAACAGGTTCTTTACCAGGCAGCCCCACACCATCCTTATGTGGAACCATTGCTTACAGCAAATGGAGGAATTTGAAAATCTGTGGATTAAGTTCACTTACCTTAGCAGTATACTTTCCAGGGATGTACACACAGATGAGGAGGTTGATGCATGCACTGTCAGAGGTAGTCCAGCCTTTGGGAGGCTCCGAAAGAGTACATGGGGGAGAAGAGGTATTAGGCTGCCTACCAAACTGAAGGTCTAGAGTCATTACGTGGACCTGTTATAGGCCTGTGAAACCTGGACAGTCTCCTGGCACCATGCCGGGAAACAGAATCATTTCTATTTGAATTGTCTTGGGAAGATTCTAAAGATCACCTCTTAGCATAAGAAACCAGACACTGAGGTCCTTTGTCAAGCTCAAAGGCCAAGCGTTCAAACTCTGCTGCGGAGGATGCAACTCCAGTGGGCTGGCCATGTTGTTTGAAAGCCAAAAGTACATTTGCCTAAAAGACTATCTTAGGGGAACCCACACAAGGCAGGCGCTCGCGCGGAGGTCAGAAGTGATACAGGGACTCCCTCAAGGGCTCTCTGAACTTTGGAACTGATAGTGAGACATGGGAGATGCTGGCACAGGACTGCCCAGCGTGGCATGCCTGTATCAAAGGTGCTGTGCTCTATGAGCAAAGCAGAATTGTAGTAGCTCACAAGAAATGAGATGGGAAAACTTACACACCTCCACTGTAAATGTTCATACGGACTACTTGTGCCTGGCCTGTGGTAGAGCATTTGGAGCTTGTTTCGGCCACAGTTGGACACACTGTACCCTGACCCTGATGTAGTGACATTGTTTCGGTCCTGTTAGAGTACAAAGGATGAGACCTGAGGGATTTAACAAGCCACACGTGAGCAGCCTTGTCTCTGGAGTAGGGCTCAAACCAGGCATCATACTATGCTATGGATCTAAAAAGTCCCCTAGACCTCTTCCAAAGGTCCTAGGATATATTCTGGGTCTCAAAACTCCTTTCTGATGGATTTCATCCTGGCAAGGGCTCCCCTGGCCCAAGAATAAGCTCTCCCATTCTGGGAGGGATTCCCTTGCAACATACATTGTGATGTGTCATACCATATGTGGGTAAAATTAGGTCTTTGGGGGCAAAGAGGCTGCCAGGAGTCAATCTTAGGGCCCTCATTCTAGGAGAAGTGAAAACATGTTGGAAAAGCTCCTGAAACATTTTCTCTGGCTTCCTCCACCCCAATCTCCTCTCTGCTTGGCATCAAAATGGAGAAGGAAGTGAGGAGTCTTTCTACCAATCATACCCGGATAGAATCAGTGAGGGAATGGTTGTCAAGGTAACAGGCTACCCAATGCTGAGCTGACAACTCCTTCTTTGGTTCCACAGACAGACTAAATGGAGATGTTGAAAATCTCCCCTCCAGACGTGGCATTCTCACCTCTGGCTTCAGTTCCAACACACACCCTTCCCCCATTCTTAACCCATGCTTCCAGGAAGGATGCCACCAGCCCAGCCCAATCTAATGAACTCCTACCCAGAAACACTCCAGGGGACCACAGTGCTCACGGAGCAGGGAGTGGGCGGGGGGGGGGGGCGCAGAACTACAGCCTCGTAACCTAAAAACGTATTTTATTTTGAAGTTGTGCTTTGGATTCTCCCCAATCCAACCTTTGCTGAGTGACAGCCTTATGTTCATACAAAGCATTTCCAAGCATACATACATACATTATTCCAGTTATCAACACAATTGTTTTAAAGAATATACCATTTTACACAAACGTTACATACAAGTCATACGCCACAACATTGCATTTCCCTGGAAGATCTAATATCTCTTCTGAATAGGAAGTACATCTATACCAGCCTTTCCAATGTGGTCTGTTCATCTCCGCTGGCATCATCTCATCTCCGCAGGAGAAGCCCTGGCTCCCTGGGGGCCAGAGGCTGGGGCCAGCATGCTGCTGGGTGTAGATTCACTGTTCTCTCTTTTCTTTTGGATAGAGTGCAGGCCCTACTGTACAACAACCCCTCTCCCCCAGAGCCTAATTCCTGTCCCTCCCCTCCAGAGTTCACAACTCACACCACAGAGGCAGAGTGGGGGTCTCTCAAGTGTGTACCCCTGGTCTGGGCCAGGGTACTCAGCAGAGGGCTATCTCTGCAGGGTCCCTTGGGCTGCTGGCTCCCAGTTTGGTGTAAAAATCACAGTGTGCCACCTCCATTCCAGTTAATTGCACATTGGCTCCAAGTCCCCTTGCCAGGACCAGATATCTCCATGGTGTCAGAAGCACCAGAGATGGGGAAGACAACTCTGCCCCCCACTCCCTAGGGGCGTGGAGGGCTGACTAAGACTTTGAACTGTGGGTTACCATTCACACACTGCTTAGCTCACAATGCCAATCAGCAGATGGATGTTGGCTGGGTGGGATGGGGAATGGAGGGGATGTAGATTGAAGGATGAGGCTCTCCTTGGCCTGAGGGAAAAGGATCCCCAGGGGGACAGATCCAGGGCTTAGAACAAACTCCAACCTTTTGGGGAGCTATTAAACAGAGTTGCTGACTGCTCAACAGTGTGGTTCTAAATCACCTCCCTCCAGGTTTGGTCATATCACTGAAGGAATCCACTGGTCTCCCCTTCTACCTCTTGGGGCCTTTGCCCTCCATGTTCCAAAGCTCCGTTCTGCTAAGTGTCTCCTCACAAAGCTCATTTCTTTATGCAGGATAAAGGAATGCTGCCTCTGATGGATCTGACTCTAAACCATTTAAAAAAAAAAAGGTGATTTAGAATGGGTGTTCTGAGTCAAAGATGGGAAAATTTAGGTTCCTCTCCCAAAAGACAATTACCACATATCTCTCTCAAATCACAGAAAAGTTATCAGGTAGAGAATATGACTCCCAACCAGAAAACATAGCTTCTGTGGTTCTAAGGTAAGACACATGGGCTTCAGCCTCTTTATCTGAGACCTAGGAGCCTTAAGTGGCTTGGTCTTTACCTCACTATTCCTGGTATAGTGTGATATCAGGGGAGAGGTAAACAGTGGGTAGGAGTTGGGAGGCTTGGTTAAAGCAGATGGGGAAATCACTGTGACCTTTTGTGTGGGCAGTGGGAGAAGGACCAGAGAGCATCAGAAGGAAGGAAACTGTTAGCTCAGTTAACCCCTCCTTATTCACAGGTTCAGGTAACCTACTCAGCTGCTGATTTCAGTCTCAGGGAGACTTTCTGGTTTGTGGGAATAAAAATACAACCAAGACAGGGTGTACCTAGATGGCTGCTGATAGATTTAGCAACAAGTGGCTCTGGACAACGGGACAAGGTCTCACAAAGGCCTCCCATCTATTTCAAGTGAGAGGCACTGGGTGATAATTAAAGCCAGGAGATACAGGCTGAAGGACAGCAAGTAGCCACTTATGTGCAGGACCTGAGTGGCCTTGCTTCTAGGAGCCAATCCTACTGAAAAATTTCACTGGATTTCTTGGAGCCAAATAGCCTGATTGCCAACTGACTTCAGGATAACAAGTCTTTGGGTCTCGAGTGCCCAAAAAGAGTGAGAGAAGAGTAACACGCCCCTAGCTAACTTTCCCAAACCTGCCCTGAAGACAATGAAACCCTCTTAAAACAATTTTCAAGGGTCCAGGTACTAACACCATCTTCAGTGGGATTGCTTCTAGCATAGAAAATGGAAGTAGGATCCTCCTTCTCCCACCTAATGTGAATGTATCATTCAGGTAAATTTTACAAGGGAGTATTACTTAACATAGAGTTTGGCTGTAGTTATGGAGGATGAAAGGGGGCAAATGTAAACACCAACCAACCAAACCACATCAGTAAAAAGAGGCTTAAGAGAGAAAGCCCCCAAGCCCACCTGGAGCATTGGGGTTGAGGCCCATCCTGATTAAGTTCATTTAACAGGAGAGATTTCTATGGCTGAGTTCTCCTGTCCCAGACAAAATAGGGTTTGTAACGGAAACAAACAGACCCTGGTGGTCACTGTGTGAACTGCCACAATAACTTACAAAGAGACACACAGCCATGGGTCACGGAACCAGGAGTGTCTACACATGCCAGAGACTATGGTAACCTAAGACTGTTGGCGTGTGCGTGTGCGTGTGCATGTGTGTGTGTGTGTGATGAAGCAGAGACTATATAATTCATTTTAACCAGTACCCAAACATGATGCTACTGAGAGGTGGGTGTATTAGCAGCCAACCACTTTGGCAAGGCATCCTCGGTGACTTGAGGAGGACAGAGATTTGAGCCACATCTTTATTGTTTGCCTTGCCAGATTTCACAGTGACCTGATAATGGAAAGATCTATTTCTGGCTATTGCCTAAGACTGGTATATACTGTAGCTGGCTGGGTTATGACTGATCAAGGGAAGCTAAGGAAGGTGGACAGGGAATGGGGGGAGGGGAGGAGACAGGGAGAGCTTCATTCTCAAGGGTTTGGGCTGCTGGGAAGTCTATTCCTGCAGGAATAACTTAGAATCTAATTTTCAGCTGAAGTCCCCAAGCTAGTTAAATAGGAAGATTTTAATAACAGTCTCTGGTTCCTCAAGTCCCCTTGTCTGGAACAATCAAATGGCATCCATCAGACTGTACAAGACTTGTCAGTGGGCTGTGGGGACGCTGAAGAGTTGACGCCAGGACTGGTGGCATTGGTTTTGGGGAAGACCACCGGCTTGGGTCGTGTGGCTGGGGGCTTGACTGGGGCGGCCATCTTGACAGACTTGACTGGCCGGAAAGCACACGGGATGTCCCCGGCTGTGCTGGCACTCCGCTGGAAGGCGGGTTCAGGGTCCTTGAGGAGCTGGGTGTGCAGGGGGCTAGAGGGTTCTGAAGTAGGCGCTACCACTGGGGAGGTCTTTAGGGGCTCCAGGGTATCCAGCACCACATCGGGCGTGTGCTTCACATTGCTTTGCCGCTCGAGCTCTCGGAGTTCATTCAGGGCAGAATTCATTGTTGCCTCAATATCCTGAAAAATACAGAAGAGAAGATAAGTCTGATGTTGTGAAACACCACCAAAGAGCCTGTTTCACTGCTACAGGTCAAATCTTTCAAGAACCAATTTCAAGGGGGGGGGGGGGGGGGCTGGGTGGGTGGGGGTGTCTAGATTTCTGTGCTGAAATGCTTTAGTCTATCCAATATTGCCCAGAGTAAGTGCGCCATCTGCTGGGGCTTGAGATACTTGGCTGTCATCATAAAATTGGTACTAATGAGATCTGACCTGCAGGCCCCTGGAACAGGAAGTTACCAAATTCTAACCCTGGTTAAAGAAGGACAGGTCTTACCCATCAGGGATTGAGGAAAGGTCCAATAGCTCTGCTCCCTGCCCACCACCTGGGGACCGGACAACTATGGCAGGAGAGTCCAGCGTTAATCATGCTGTTCTCTTCTATCCATCACTTTCAAGAGGGCACTGTCCGGGAGGGGAGCCAAAGCCCACTTGGGTGAATTGCCTTCTGTAAGTTACAATGGAGACCAGCTCAGCAAACAAGCAGCATCACTAGCTGGGGACTCAAGACAGAACCAAAGGACCTCTGCTGGCAAGCCGGCCGCCTCCCTAGGAGACCTCCCTGCTCCCGCCGCCCTCCCCTGTGGCGAGTTCGTGGCTGGCCCCCGCCAGGTGCCAGGGCTGCATTGGCAGGCATCTGCTAGGGGCCAGGGCCCCGTAAGAGCTGCTCTGTGCTAGAGAGAGATGGGCTTTCTCTGGGCCGCGATCCAACGCTGCTCAGCCCCGAGATGCACCCAGACTAGAAAACAGGCTCCAGAACTGCGGCTCTCTTCCCAGCCTGTCTCTGCAGTCTGACTACCCCAGCTGTGCCTGTGCCTTCCACGCCTATTAACACCTGTCCAAAGAAGGGAGCCGGGAGGAATCCCATGGGGGAGGCAGCATACGGCCATGACCTCACACACAGAGACAGACAGTTAGAGGCCTAGCAAAGCGAGAGACACGTCAGGCACCCGGCTGCACCAGGTCTGACCAAGAAGACATCCCTTGAGAGCGCACCACAGCCCAGCCAGCAGAGACTGCCTCCGTCTTCCCCGGGGGTAGCGGGGATCTTAGCTCTGCTAAAAGCAGGACAGTCAAGGGCAACAGGAAGCCCCTAGTACCCACCTGGACTAATGAAAATTATAGAGCTGAGGGAGACGTCTGAGTACACTGCTTGGAGTGGCCGCGGCAGTCGGATTTTTAAAGATGGGGTTAGCCCTCTAACATTTCATGGAAAACAAAAAGTCAAAAAGGATGGACTAGAGATAAAAGGAGGTCCCTTTTTATGGGCAACCGGCCTCTGTTCCTCCTGGGAGACTTATCTGCACCCCAAGGTCTCATCCCCTCTAGGCCCAAGGACCTAGATCACTGCTAGGTTTCTCTGGGCGGTGTCTGGACAGCAGGGTCAGGGAATGCCCTTGGGTACGACAGGGAAAACAAGGGGGGGAATGGAATGAAAGGAGCGTGATCAGGTACAAATCTGAAACCAGAAGGGTCACACGCATTTGTCTAATCTGGGTACCCAATTCCCCAGAGCCTATAAGACCCCAGAAGGGGGACAATAAAGTGGGCATCACATGTGTAGACACTAGCCTAGAAAAGTGCAAGTTTTGCCCATAGGTAACAGTTGTGCAAATGCTTACTTTGCACACGTAGAGTTAAGAAGCCTACTTTATTCTGCTCCCACTGTGGCCCTCTGGAGGTGTGCTAGCAAATGGTGTTTGTTTGAAAGGTGTGCAACCCCTCCAGATGTACACTGGGCAGCTAGTTAGAGACATTCCCTTAGCATTCATGTGCTCCTTGCTCTAAGGTCTGGATGGACCCTGCATAAGGCTTCCGTGAGACAAGGGGAAACTCCCAATGCCCTATTCTCCACCAAACTCCTGGTTTTACCTGCGCGATGACCTCGGGGTCCATGGGCCGATGGTTGTTGAAGCTCTTGGACCTCCCGGCTGTCACCGTCTTCCGGATCTGAGGACTCTCCAGCCGATTCTTCAGAGACGAGTGTCGGCTGATGGAATTGAGACCTCCGTGCCCACTGGCAGAACACTTATCGGGCCCCTCCTTGGAGAGACTCTGACTGATAACAGGCTGGGAGGAGGGACGGCAGCTGGCTCCCCCGGGCCCTGAGGAGGAGGAGTCCAGCAGGGGGCTGCTCAGCCCATGGCCCTCGCTCTGCCGGAAGGCTTTCCTGATGTTCCCAGATTCTGGCCGCTTCCTTTGCCTTCAGTCACAAACAGAAAGACAAGTGTGAGCAATGGCTGGCTCAGGTCCCAGCACGCCCATATCCAAGGAGAGGAGGGAAGAGGAAGAGGGATGAGTTCCTGTAATCTAGTATTTTTCCAGGGAGTGGGGAAAGGGCCACAGAGGGGGTTCTTGCCAAGGCTCTACTGTCCCACACTTCCTTAATACCTCCATTACACCCACCCTCCCTACCCCACCCCCCCAAGCTTGGCAAAGGAGAAATGGATACTTACTGGTTGGTGGTGTGTTTTGAGCTCCTGAGACGCAAAAGGCTATGCAAAGGGAAAGTCTGATTATGTGAAATATGGTCATTCCTAGAGATGTCCTTACTACGGCCTTTCATTTATTTATTTATTTGCCCATCTGTCTCTGTTTATTTATTTAGCAGAGACAAGGTGTGAATGAGGAGATCTTACTCTGTTACCAAGGGGATGGGGAAGGTAAGGTGAAAGGGAGAATGCTTTCCTCTCAACTTTTAGAGTGCTCCTCCCCAAAATCATCAACACAAGAAGGGTAGAATCACTACAAGTTCTGGCATAAGGCTTATAATGTGAAGACAAAAGAAAGAGAATTTCTCAAGGAACTATATAATATTGGAGTAGTTAAGGACAAATTTTATGAATTTTGATTTTTTTTGCTTTTTAACTTCTTGAATCTCCAAGGATGAGGTTAAACTCTGGCTCATGGTTAATTCATTTCAGGCCACTTAAGGCTCTGTGTAAATGCTACAATTAAATTAGATCGTCTGGCAATCTTGTGGTTACCGGACACTGTTAGAACTAGCTAGCATTCACTAGGACATGGTTACAAAAGAACCAAATGAGGAAAACAGATTTATACGCAGTGATAAAAGAAATAGCTTTCTGGGTCAGAAGGGCAGTTATACAGTTCTATTCTGGACTCCACTACTGGACGAGCTGCGGCAAGGATGGGAAGGGACAGAACTGAGGATGGGCAAGGAGAAGGGGCCCTGCTTTGGGTCCACTGGGGTGGTGCTGGGGCTAAGGGCTACATCTGTTGATGAGGAAAAGGTCTCCCAAAGACAGCTCAGGGTAAGGGGAACTGCTCTAGCCCAGGAATTGGGAGAGCTGCATGTTTCAGGTCTCTTATCTGTGAAAAAAAAGAAAAGGGGGCAGGGGAGGGGTGATGGTGGGGGAGGGCAAATGGACCAGAAGATCCTTAGGGGCCTTTCCAGTTTCAACATTTTATGATTCTCTGGGTTTTTTCTTCCTTTTGTTTTGTCCTGACCTGTGATTTCATTGGCATAGGGAACTTCTGGAGGGGTAATTTCATTTTCATAAGAACAGATCAGCAGCTACGCTGCTACCTTAGAGAGTTAGCATCTGGGATGACAAGAGGTCCAATGACTTGTCCTGGGTCACACAGTTATTACATGTCCAAGTCAGGACTTGACCCTCAGTTTTTCAGACTCTGAGTCCAAATGCCTTTCTTTCTACTAGATGACGCCACCTCTCCTGGGCTCTAATAGCAGCCTTCAGGTAGATTTGGGTTCTGACTTTGTCGTTCTTACTCTAATTGCTGCCTTTTGTGCAGTCTGAACAGGATGGCTGGAGTTTGGGTCTAAACTGCCGTAAGAGTTCCTGCAAAGGCTCATAGGCCATGCCCAGTGATTGTTGTTCTCCCAACTATTTGTTTGGGGGTGGGGAGAAAGCGAGGGTCACCAAGTGGTACAGGGGAAGAATGCTGGATTGGGACTCGGAAAACCTGCCCTGGACGTCTGCTTCTGCTCTTCGCTCCCTGTGTGACCCTGGGCAATCACTGACCCTCTCTGGGCCTTGGTTTTCTAGACATTCAGACTAGGTGGCTTAGAAAGTACTTTTCCAGATCTAAATCTATGCTATTATGGTGAAGGGATCCTCCACCCCCCAAAACATCTGGGGGCCAAGAAGTAAGTTTCTGAAGGAGGGAACTCAAGGAACCTGCCCAGAGGTTTGGTCTCTCTTTTTTCCATTGGTGGCAAACTTGTGACTACTGAATTTCTTCTTCCATGAATTCCTTCATATCAAAAGCAGCAACTATGCTGGTGGCTTATAAAACCACACACCTACACAGTCACCTTCCCCCTGTTATTGGCTTAATTACAGGCTAGGATTAGTGTGATTAAAACCTTGTAATTAACATAACCTTGTAAATAAAGAAAATAGGATTAGCCCACCATGCTTTTTATTAGCCTGCCTTCTCACCAGGGTAGTGAGTTTGGGACTGCTCTCTGGGTTGGGGAATGAATGAAATCCTCGTTGCTTTTCACTTACTGGCTTAAATTACAAATAGTTCTAAATAAGGAGGTAAGTGGATATCTCCAAGGTGGAATTAACATAACTGACTTCCCCAACTTGAAGTTCAAGAGAAAAATATGGTAGGGGTGAGCAAGTCCCGCTTCTAATGACTAGCTGGAGGAAACAAACAAACAAAAAAAGGCAGAAAGATCTAGGCGACCTGATATGGTTTAGAAACAACAAGCACATTTATTCTCCTTCCAGTTTCAGTGTCCAGAGGCTACAGTTAACAGATTTTCCTTGTGCAAATCATTTCATTCTTCTGAAGCCATATGGGAATAGAAACTCTGCGTCATTACTAGTTGGCATTCGCGGAACACGCCCTAGGGGCCCGTCAACATCTTACTGACACTGTCCCAAGTTTCAGGATCTAGAAGAGGGGATGGATTGAGTTCACATCATGCCCCTTGAGGAGGCAGAGATGAGACTGGCTGTCCAACACCTGGAATGTCCCCAGCAGAGGCCGAGGGGCACGGACATAGAGTCAGAGGCAGGGAATCCTGGGCTGGGAAGGTGGAAAACCCTAGCTTACTGCCAGTGTGATCATTTGGGGATCAGAGTCAAAAGCCTGTTTTTGGAAGGAACGGGAAGCCTGCAGTAAGCCTGAATGATGGAGCAGGGTAGACGAGGCTAAGGCCACACATCTCTTCTTCTGGTGTGAAGGGGCACAATGATATGGGAGTGGGATGTGGAGAGGGTGGCCAGGGAAGAGGCAACAGTGATCTTTTCCTCCATAGGAGTGAATACCAAGAGCAGGGAGCAGAACAGACAAACAATATTCAATCAAACATGCCCAAAATTAATATCAGCCTAGTACAAAACTCACAAGGCTTTGAACCTTCAGAGAAGAAAGAATCTATTATTAGGTAAGGATTAGGAAAGAGACAGGACCAAAGAGGTCCGCCCTCAGCAGAACAGTTTTGGTCCATGTTGTCTGTGACAAACTCAGTCACTTGGCCACTGGCCATCCTTGAGCTTTGGATAACAGCTTCAGACCTAGGATTCCCAGGTGGGTTCCTGGTGACAAACACTGTAGGGACACAGAGAAAGAGAGCGGCCCTCTGTAGCATGACGCAGCTAGCAGGAAGCCTCGACCCGTCACTGAAGCTTGCAGAAGCTTCCTCGTCCCCACCCATCTAGCCAGCAGCAATGAATGCATGCAGATTGTTAGCCTGGAAAAGCTGAGTGTCTTTTGGCAACCTCCCTATGTGCAGTGCAGGAATGGAGGAGGGTTAGGGTTAGACCAGGGGGTGAAGCGTGGTGTTAAGTCGGTCAGGAGAGCAGAAAATGAAAAGCAGCGCTTACTTGTTGATGTTTGCAAGATAAATATCGGCTACATGACCCCCACTGGGACAGCTGGCCCCCGCTCTGGCTGTCACCTTTTCTTCAGGTGGCTCACAAATGACCTCAATTTCAGACTTGGGGCTCGACCTCTCGGCGACACCATCCTCACTGGGGGAGAAGGGGTAGGCAGGCAGGGAGGAGGGAAAACAACAATAACACAAAAAGCAGTGTTAAATTAGCAAGATGGCCCCCCCCAACACACACATATATACACTCCCCAGCAGAGCTCCAAGATGGCGGCAATGCCCAGTGGCCCTGGGTGGGCTGGCCCTGTGCAGGGAAAGGAGGGGCAGGAAAGCAGGGAGTTAGGAATCTAGGAGCTGATCGGAGTTATTTTAAATAAATAATCCAGCTGAGTTCTGCAGGCCCTTGGGTCCTCAGGAAAGCATGGCAGGATCCAGCTAGAGGAACTCTGGATCTGAGGCATCTTGCCTTTTACCCCAAGGCTGGGCTGGGCCAACCTCCCAGAGGAGGAAGAGACACATCCAGGTTGCTGCATATCTGCTCAGGTTTTGGAGATGCTGGCGTTGAGGCAGGAGACCCTCACACTCCATCGGAGCAAATCTAGCCCCATTTAGCGCTTCCAAGTTGGTCCCAGGTCTCTCCACTGCTCTCCTGGCCCCTCTGGCTAGTGGTCATATAGGAAGATGACAAGAAAGCCCCTTCTCCCCCACAGCTCATCTTCTGCTTGATCTTGTAATGAAGTCAAAATGCTAAATTTAGGAAGGTTCTGGATGCACAGATCATCACCAGATTTTCGATGTTATCAACAGAGGGAGGATATTCCTCTGCAGGACAAGCCGAGGACAGGCTGGGAGGGTGAAGACTCATTCAGGATACCAACCTTTAAAAAATAATATTAAGGGAAGGACCATCAAGCCTGGCAGCATGATACCCAAAGGGAGGGCAATGGGAACTGGGATCAGAGATCCTTCTCAGGCTGGGTTCCAAGTCGGGCAGGACTTGCAGCCTGGGGGCCAGGGTTGGAAGGTATGGGACAGGGAATCTCGAAACCAAGTCATTTCCCTCTAAGCCCATTTCCTTTGCAGGTGGAGCCCCTCTACAAAACTTCCTGCAGGCAGCCTGATTTCCCCTTCCTTCTCTGCTCTTCCTTGCTCGCCCTATCAACCTCACCTAGGTCACTGAACTAAAGTGGATTATTTCAACAATGTTACTTAATCCAGGTACTTCCTAGAAAGGCAGGAAGAACCCTCATCACTAATGCTCATGTCTCTGGCTTGGGTTTCTTTAGCCAAAATACAATTTTGTTCGTAAGTGGGAAAATATTATAAATAAGATTATCAGATAGGGTTAATGCATACTTGCTAAAAACCAAAACACCCTTTCCCCCTGAAGGGTTGAAGATTGTCCAGACCAGAAAGAAAATGCTCTCCCAGTCTAGGAAAGGGCTCCAGGGCATTGCATGGTGACACCTGCCTTCTTTAGCACTCATTAGGCATACACATGCCAAGTAGCTATTCAGAGGATTAGTTACTGGATTGTTTGGGGGATGGTGAGTCTGGGGGCTTCCAAAAGATTGAACCCAGACTGAGGAGACGGCCGACATCTCATGACTCTCAGTTTCTGGCAACATTCACTGGGAGTCCATCTCCTAAAGGCTCATTTTGGAAGCAGCACCAGTAACCCTGGCCCTGTGGCCTGAGGGCCCAACCTACGTGTCTTGGACCACGATGTACTGATGAGGGATGAGTCCATCAATGCCATTGTGTCGGCCCTCCCACCAGTCATCAGAGGCCCTGTGGTAGAGCAGCAAGGAGGCCCCCTTCTTGAAGGACAGTTCTCGGGCTGTTCGGCCGATGTAGTCAAACTTGGCGATCGCCTCAATGGGCTCACACTCTGAAAGGGACAAGAAGGAAAAAAATTGAATGAATAAAGTTTTAGGGACTGGGTAAGGCTCTGAAGCCCTTAATCTGCAAATATTACTGGTACTCAGCTCCTGATTAGGAAATCCTTGCAAGGAGGACACTAGTGAATGGATCTTTCCTCCATTATAACCGTCCATTAGACTGGCCTAAAAGGCTACAAAGAAGTTTGCTCATCCCTGTCTAGCCCCTGAAGGAGAGCACAATGAGAAGGATGGGCCTTCAGAGCCTTTTGGCTCAAGCTGCCTTGGAGTGAGTGCTCTCACAGGACAGCTGCTCTTTCCTCTCCACTGGCCTTTCTGGAGGACATCTCTATCTACCCCTCAACAACCCTTCCTCTTCCGCAGTTCATGTGACCTGTGCATGCTATCCTTCTGTCATGTACACACCACTGGGGCTCAATGTTCCATGAGCACCTAGGCCATGGTCTTCCATTCCAGTGTACCCCATCATCCTTGGGATTGTGGGAGAAATGATACTGTTTCAATCCAATCTTATGTGATTAAAAGTTGTCCACACCCAGAATGTTGATTGACTCCATTAATTCTCTAGTAATGCTAGAGATGGTTACGAGGTATTTCTGATTCACCCAGAGCACTCTTGTTTTGGGCTACCATACCCAGGAACTTTTGAGGGGTCCAAGCTTCTATTTTGCATTAGTTATTCCTATCTGCCTCAATTTACCTTGTTTTCAGGCTCCCCTCTCAGCAAAATTGCTTAACTGAGTATGTGGGGCTCCTGTGTGCGAAACCTCTGTCAAAATCCTATATAATGTCAACCTTTCAGAATCTGAGGAGAGTGACCACACCTCCTTTTTGGCTCTCTCTCCTCTACCAAATGATCTAACACATTTCTTCCTAAAACTATTTCAGATTTTAGGGTCTATTCAGATCTTCTGTATTCATGGTAATAACTACTCAAACACCCCCAATGTCAATGGCTTCCTCCTCTATTCCTTTCCAGCCTACACCAGTATGATCATACCTTAGACTTCACCATCACACGGAACTGTATCACCTCTAAGACACATTGTTTAGATATTCCCTGTCCAACCATGACCTTCCATCCCACTCCCAAGCCATCTGCTTTCTGCTCTCACGGTGATTTCCGGTTCTGTGGCTTATCCTCTTCTCTCATTTTCTCTTTGCTTGTCTCCATACCCAGAATTGACATGCCCTGCCCTGAAAGGTTAATTTAACAGATGCCTGGTCACTGTTCTTGAACCCCTCATTCCTCTGACTTTCCACTGTTCAGGACCTGTTAACCCTGATCCTTAGACAAATCCCACCATCTGAAGGTTGTCACTTCTGGACTACCAGAGCATCGACAGGAAGTCTCCTAATTAAGCTGACTGGCCTCCACGGGCCTTTCATTTTATTTTTGTTGACTAATTTTCCGAAGTCACTGTTCCAGATCTCACATCACTGCCCTCCTGTACAGCAGATGGCTTGGCCTCGACTTGTGAGACTGAGACCATCTAATGGGAACAACCTCGACTCCCCTCCTCAAAACTTCTTTGTAGCATTGCTCTGTCTTCTCCTTCCCTCATTTGCAGAAAAAAGAGGTATCCCCAAGCTTCCCTACACCGTCCAGGTCTGAGCCATGGCATCACCTCCGGTCCTCCCTCACACTGAACCCACTGAGTCAATCCATCACATCTAGCGGCTTTTCTGCCTTCACAACAGGCCCCAGTTCAGGCCCTCATCACCCCTGCCTCCCTATCAGTACCCCTGCCTTCTTTCTCTCCCTACTCCAATCTGCTCTGCATTCAGCTGCTGATGTGATCTTCGTAACGCTCCTCCCCAACTAGACCCCCACTCAATATGCTTCACTGGCTCCCAACACCCTCAAGAATGATGACACTGACCACCACACCTGGCATCTAAAGCTCTCTGTGATCCAACCTTTTCCAACCTTTCCAGTCTGTACGCTTGATTCCCCATGTACTGCAGTCTGGCTGTTCCCTACACATGGTGCTGCATCTCCCACCTCCCCAAGGCCTCTGTGCTGGTTATCTCCCATGGCAGCGAGTGTATTCTGTCTTATTTTATCTGGCTTCCAGAAAGCCTCAGCTCAAATGCAACCTTCTTTAAGAGGCCTTTCCCAGTCCCCTTTCTGTGACCAGTGCCTTTCCTCTGTAAATAACTAGGTATATACCTTCTATACACTCTGACTGTATCTGGTCTCTATTTAATTACTGACATGCTCTCTCCCCCACTAGAATGTCAGCTCCTTGAGGGCAGGGTTGTCTTTGCCTTCCTGTGTTCAAGTGCTCTACACATGCCCAGGACCTAGGAAGCGCTCAGTAAAGATGCTCAGTGACTGACTCAGACCCAGAGGCCTGTGTTCACGACTCCTCTTCCTGGAGCTCTCTGTAGTCTGTGATGACCCTGCTGACTCCCCCTGCACCCTCTTTCTTCCCCAGGCTCCTCCTCTATAGCCTTCACTGACACTTCATCTTCTTCCTGATCCTTAGTGTGGATGTCCCCCAAGGCTCTGACTTAGTACCCATCTTCTCTCCATCTCCCCAGGTAACCTTGCTCCCTTCCTTGGCTTCCCTAGGCAGAGGGCTTCCACATCTCCATTTCTAGCCCTGAACTCTTTTCTTAGCTCCAGATGCACACATCAAATTGCCTACAGGACTCTTAAATTCTGGTATGCTGGGTGAAAAGGAAGATGACTACTTATTAATGAAATGGCTTTCTGGCTTCTACTCTTGGATGACAGATGTGTTCTCAAACCAGAAAAGACTAAAGATTTTATGAGTTCCTCTGCGCCCTCCCCTCAACACTGCACTTTGAGCCATCTGCCTGGGAGAGCAGAATTCCCAGCAAGGTGGGAGGCCTAGACAACTCAGCAGAATGTCCTGATTCCTCCTCAGCCCTGGAAAATTTGGAGGTGCCTTCTTGGCTGCTGAGACTTCCAGAGCCCAAGTGGGCCAGACCGGGTGCTGGAAGGGTGGAGGGAGCATATCCTGGCTAGGCAAGTCTTAATAAATCAGAAGCAATACACAGAGGCTCTCAGGTGACAGCTGAGCCTTCCACTTCTCAGCCCACATGGGGTCAGTCGACTGGAGGCCCTTGTATGCCTGGAGTTTTGGAAAGGGTCGATAGCTTGGTCGGTGGTCTGACCTGGCTCCCGTTCCTACTCTGCTCTACTTCTGCTTTGTTTTTGGCATTTTGTGTCTCTATTCCCTGGGATGGTTTTTTGTTTTGTTTTGTTCTTCAAATAAATTCTCTACCACTGTAGCATCTTGTTACTTGGTGCTGACTCTGATGGGTGCCTGGGAACTAGCTGCAAACCACTGGGAGCTCAGGGAATGGGACGGCCAAAGAATTATGGAGTGTGAAGAAATCGACATAGCTTAGACTCTCCATCCCCTTGTTGGGACACAGCATTAGAACTTAAACTATCTCAGAAAAGAGCCTCCCTCCAGAAGATCGAAGGAAGCAGAGGAGCTGTTACTGATGCTCCAGCATGTCATTGGCAGTGCCAGATTGTGGGAGGAGCTCAGGCCACGTAGCCAGGTCCCCTCTTCCCTGGGGTCCCTGCTGGCTGCTCAGGAAGCAGGGCCCACACATACCATCGTCGCTGGTGTGATGGTCCACGGTTAAGTCCTGTGCGGAGTCTTCAGCTGAGGTAGTCTCTCCATGGGGGCTTTCACTGTGGCAGAACCAAATCAAAGTCACCAAAAGCATCACAGAGGAGAAAAACTGCCCGGGCAACGGGAGGAGGCCTGGTTGGTTTTCAGGGAAGAGTAGGGACGGGGTCCTCTGCACATTCTACATCCCACAAAAGCTCAGTGCCATGATATGCACACAGCAGGTAGGGAACACGCCCTCCTAACAAACATTTTACACGTAGGTTTCAGAGGTCATCTGAGCCAACCCATCTCCTCCAGGCACAACTAAGCAAACCAGCTGAGACAGCCTGAGCTTCACACTTTTTAATGTGAGATAGAGGACAGATGAGGCAAGAGAAACCCTTCTGGGCTGGAGGAGGAATTTCTTTATGGCAATACATAGGCAGCTCTCGATAAGCCACCATCATGTGCATGATTTGAGCTCATCTCACTCTCTGCCTCCCCACCAGGTTTGATGCCATTCTGTGGCTTTGGGGCATCTCCACTGGTGGGGAGGTAAGGCATGGTGGGGTAGGCAGAGGCAGGGAGAAGAGGGAGAGGGGTGAAGGACAAGGAAAGCTCTTGGCTAACATTGTGCTCTGGACTCTGGATTTTCATTATCCAAGTCCCTTCTGAGTTTGCCTGGACAGTTACTGGAGACTCCATCTAAACCCTGTCTTTCAGCTCAAATCTGATGAATGAGCCACTGAGGGATACAGACCCTCAGCACAACCATCAAGCTTCTACATGATGAGAGGCAGAGGAAATCTCATCCATTTGTAGTGTTTCCTTCTTTTTAACAAATCTGGTTTCTTCTGAAAGCAAAGAAAGGGAGGAGGACTTTTGGGTCACCCTGAAGCAAAAGCACCATGAGACAAGGTCCTCTTCCTTCCACCTCTGAGTTCTCAAAGTTTTTTCTTTTAGTTTTCCCTTAGGGTCCCATGACGCATTTAAATTAGGGGGTTTTTGAAGTCTCCCTAGGTATGTAATCAGCTGGGTCTGAGGAATTCTGGAGAGAATCAAAAACCAAAAGGGAGAGACAAAGGGTGTCATAAAATTCCCTCTAGCCTCCTCTGTATCATCATGCCATGTAGTCGACCCTTCCGGGGAAGACTCGCACTTTGTTTTGCTAACACTGAAGGGCCAGGTCTTTCAGGCAGGCTGGGGAAGAAAAAATGGAAAGGGCCTGAGCTCCCTGTTGCCACAGGAATGCAGAGAAGTCTTGGCTCTCCCTGTCTCCTCTGGCCTCTATCCAGCAGTCTCAGGACCCCAGCCACCCCTTCTATACTCCCTCCAGCTTCCTCCTTGAAACGAGACACCTCTTGTTTTTGGCTGTAGCATCTAGTCTCTTTTCTAGAGAAGACTAAGGAAGGGATGAGAGATGGAGGCCTATGGGATAGCCTCTCCCCCTGCCTTTCCTACCTTGAGGCAACTGGTTCTTGATCCATCAAATGCAACAGCCCCAGTTCTTACCTGATGCTGTCAGGGCCCTTCCACCTCTTTCCTAGTTAATCCTATGGTCTCCTCCCAGGGACTGGCTAGTAAAATCCACAAACATAGGGAAATTAGGGAGGACAATCTGGAGAAAGCTGAGAGAATGCGCTTACTGGCTCTTCCCGTTACTGTCCCCTTTCAGAGATCTTGAGCAGAGAGCCACTGAGTAATGCTTTGGTGACTGAGCCCAGAAGAGTAGAGACCCTTCCCAGAGCAAGGGCAAAGAAAGGCTCAGAGAGAATCTAGGGTCCAGGAGTATATAAAACATGGGAACGGTATGCCTGGGTACTCTGAGGAAGAACTACCATTGGCCCTTCTCTTTCTCATTCCCTTAAGGTAGATGAAACTTGTTCTGCCATAGAGACCTATGGTCTAGGGTAGGGGATCTTAACCTGGGTTCTGTGAATTTGTTTGGTTAATATTTTAATAATTGCATTTCAATATAATTGGTTTCCTTTGTAATCATATGTATTTTATCTTAAGAATTTAAAACCAATATTCTAAGATGGGGTCCACAGGGTTCAATGGATTGCCAAAAGACTTAATGACAAAAAAGAAAGTTAAGATTCTTTTGTCTAGGAAAATGTCCCAAAGATTTGCCATAATTTTATCTCCCTTCTCCCATAGAGGTGGTGATGAGTGAAGAAGACAATCAGGCCCCTAAGTCCACAGATACAACTATAGTATCTTAATGGCCCGACTAATAATCTTGAGAAAATTGACCAACTTCCCTTTCTAATTATTATATACATTGGAAAAGCTTGTTCCATTTTTTCTTTTACCTGGATGCTTGAGAAAAGTAAACAACTTATTATATCATATGGCAAATGCACATGAAAGAGCAAAGCCCAGATGAGGGATGTTACTGAAACTATAGTACAGACATGACCCTTTGGGATCTCTCCCTATGGGGGTCAGGGGGCAAGGTGGATGAGTGTGGTCCCTACACAAACAAATTCTCCTCGCCTCCCCTAACCTGGCTGATTACTGGTACTGAATTGGTTCCACATGGATCCCTGGGGTGGGCTAGTTTATGTTTTTAGCTGAGGCTCAAAAAGTATCTGAGGAAGGGAGGGAAAGAGGTGAAGGAAGGAGAAATCTGAATGTAGCAGAAAGACAGGCTGTCCCTACCATACTTGGCATTAAATGGACACTCCCGAGTAGTCTCAGGGGAGGCAGCAGTGCGCAAAAGAAAGGACATTGCACTGAGAGGCAGGAGACCAGAGTTCTAGGATGATGACATTGCAAAACCATGTCTAATGAGGGACAGGTCCCAGAAGAAAGTAGGGATGTACTTCCAAGATGTGGATACAGACACACGAGGCCCACCTTCAGGTGTCTAAATGTTTGTTATGTAGAAAGGGGATTGGACTGTCTTGTGCAGCTCCAGTGTGCAGAGTGGGAAGCAATGGCTCTCTGTTTCAGGGCTTCAGATTTGGGCACAATGTAAAGCTCAGAGCTGTCTGACTGCAGGATAAGCTGCCTCAAGAGGGAGTGAGTTCTGCTTTACTGGGGTACTGTAAGCAGAGGCCAGAGGGCAACCGATTAGATTGAGGGGAAACATGGGAGATAGATGAGATCACCAATGGGGTTCCTCCCAGCCTCAAGGGTTCTAAAGGCTCCCTCTACCACTCAGCAGCTGTGTGATCTCCACCAAGTCACTGAAGCTTTTGAGGCCTCCGTTGTCTTTGCTTTAAAAAGGAGAAGTAACATCAAAAAGCAGAGGGCTAGCCCACATGGTCTCTGGAGGCTCCTTTCAGATCTCAGATCTAGGATTCCATGCATCCAGTAACACCATACTGGAGTTAGATCAAATTTTGGACAACAGAGTGGAATCTGCAGCCACTCTGAATTCTCCAGAAGTCCAACCAACTATGTCCAAAGAGGACTGCCTTTAACAAGCCCACTTGGATGGTTACATCCTTCTCTCTACAGTCGTTGGAAAGGAGTATTATGTAACCCTAGGATGTCTCACAACCCTTAGGCAATAAATTCTTTATGTAGAATTTCTCTCCCTAATGACCCTCCCTCATTAGAATATAACATCTTTGGAAAAGTGCCCAAATGTACAAAACTATTTATGGCACTGAAAGGGGGCCCATCAATTGGGGGATAGATGGCTGAACAAGCTGGGGCATGTGAATGGGATGGAACACTACTGTGCTACAGGAAATGATGGAGACAGTTTTAGAGAAGCCTGAGAAGACTTGTTTGAAGCAATGCACAATCAAGCGAACAGAGCCAGGAGAAAAAAACTCATACACTTACAATGGTATTACAAAGAAAAATAACCTTGATGTAGGGACTCTGATCGACACAAAGACGCACCACAATTCCAGAGGACTTGTGATGAAACTCGCTGACTGCCTCCTAAGGAGAGGTGAGGAGTGCAGAGTGAGGCTGGTTTGGAGGACAAGGCCAGAGGGAGAATTTGTTTTGCTTGTGTGTAATAGGAGTTTAGTTTTTCTAATTTTCTCTATGGAGGGAGAGAAGGTGAATCTTCATGAAAATAAAATAAAACTTAAAAATAACAAAAAAGAACGTAACCTCCTTGAGGGTAGGGGCTGTTTCCCTTTTGTCTTTGCCTCCTGGGGGTCTAGCACGTAGTAGGTGCAAAATGAATACTTATTGCCTCGCTGAATGATTTGTTTGTTGTATGTCTTGTACTCTTTGGAATCTTCCACAATTGCTATCACTCCACTGGGTAAATGGGAATAATTTAGGAAGCAATGTGATTTGCTTCAATTACATAAAAAAAGCTTATGGAATTCCTATTCCTGAGGATCCCTGGAATCCCTGTAAAATGGGGCGTAACATGAAGTGTCCCACCATCAAGCAGGGAGATGAATGAGGTGACCTCGAGATGCAGACAATTTAATCTGAACAGCGAGGGCTCTGTGCACATCTGCACTGGGCTTTGCCACGTGCCCTCTTGTTGACAGCGTGGACAATGGCTGCTCCTTGCCTTCCTGCCCTGCCCACCTACCAGTAATCCTCCATGCTTCCTCCTCTGCTGTAGACAGGGCCCTCCAGCTCCCTGGGGCTTGGGAAGATATTCTCGTGCTGGATGATGATGGTTTTGATTAGCTCATTCACATGGGCCTGGCAGGAGACCTGGTCGTGGCCTTCGGGCACCGACATCAGCGTGGGCCCAAAGCAGATGGCCAGGTTGTAGGGATCCATCATGTTCTCTTCACTGAACTGTGATAAACTACAGGAGACAAGAGAGGGAGTCGGGATGAGGGGGAAGCAGGGGAGAGCTTGCATGAATGCGCGGGTACAGCAATCACAGAAGGCATGGCCAAGAGCAAAACCAGAAGGTCTGCAAATTGCCACCTGCCCCCCGTCCTGGCTCTGGGCTCCCCCAGAGCTTCTTCAGCCAAGACGATAAAGTGACACCAATGAGGTCACAATTCAGGAACCTCATCAAATAGCAGATGCCTTTCTTTCTCCATTTCATAGAAACAGTTTGTTCTTCTGCCTCCTAAAGAAAGGAGTACATCTGGCTCCTTATCCATCCCAAGCCCATCTACTCTGTCCAGACTGCCTTCCAACTTGGCCCTTCCCACTCCCTTCCCAGCTCCTAGGAGACCAGTGGTTGAGGGGCTAAGGGGGCTGATGGGCTCAGTGACTCCTCTTTGCAAAGATCTTCTAAATTCACCCTACAGAAGGCAGCCTGAGGCATGAGCTGGGATAGCTACTGCAGAGGGCATGCCTCGGGGCTGATGGAGTATACAGGGGACTCCCAAGGTGCCCTGTTAATTACACGGGCAGAAGATGTGGGCTATTGTATATCTTGCTTTACAGCAAAATGTCCACATTATTGGGTTGACTTCTCTCCAAGCCCTGGGCTTATGAAAGAGAGAGAGAGAAAAAAAAAAGCCAAGCGATTAGCTTTCCTATTCTATCAAGCCAGCGCATTTCTTTCTGGAACAGCTGATGCAATTGTTTTCCATTTTCATAACATCCCCCTCAATTAGCACATCCAGGATTTATTCAGGAATAGGTCAGCATGCTATTCAGCTTCGAAGGAGATTTCCTCTGGATGGAGACTGACTTTGTTATTGGGGATTTATTTACCCTGGGAACTCCCTCCCCAATGTGTCTCCCATTCACCCAACAGCTGCTGAAGCCACATCTCCAACCTGGCCATGGACACAAATCCCTAAGTGAGCTGTCACTGCCTGCTGAGTCCTCCCCCCTCCCCGACAGACCAAGGCCAGTTCCAGAGGCACTCCTTTCATTTTCAGTGCTGCCCACCAGGTCCTCTCCTTAAACTCCTTCTCCTTAGAGGCCGTAGCACTGAGTCCCCAGGGCCTACTTGTGAACAATACTTGGAAGGGATGAAAGACCGTCATGTAAAATGAGGTCTGGAACCCAGAAGTGTTGAAGAAGCCTGTGGGGAAGGCCTAGAAAGCTTTTCATAGGACAGTGGTGTTTTTCATGGCCCTCCCCTCCGTCTTCCCCAAGCCAAGGTCTGAAGTCTACGTGGAGATCCTGCTGGTCTCTTACCAGAGTGTACTCAAATTCTAAGTATCATTGCTTTCTATTGCAAATCTGCAATGTCAATTCTTTTCATTAGTTAATTCTATAAACTGATTTGAATTTACCATTTCTGGGAGGAAACTAGATGGTGTAGCGGAAACAGTGCCAGCCTAGAATCAGGAATACCTGCCTCAACTACATACTATGTGACCAACTAATGTCACCTAAAGTCAGCCTCAATTTCCTGATCTGTAAAATGGGCAGGCTGGACTCAGTAGCTTCTAAGGTCCCTCCCAGACCTCTATCTATGGTGCTCGGATGAAAGAAAGTTCAACTCTTTGCTGCTTAGCATAAATCAGATCAATCAGCCAGCCTGGCTGTGGGATCTATCCCATTTTTAAAATTTACTCTTCTCAAAGTAGAGTTGGGAACAAGAAGGCAGCGTTGCTATCATTTGGATAGTGATGTGCTTGGTTCCACTAATTTTTTGTTTCCCTAGGTATTGTGTGGCAAGAAAGACCTGAGTTCAAATCCTGCTTCTGATGCTCACCAGGTGAATGACGACAGACGAAGTCACCACCTCTTTGAGAGAGAAAAAATGTTTGTTAACTGAAAAAATGCAAAGTGAAGAAAAGCTTAAAAACAAAGCCTTCCAGGGCAGGAGACCTCATGATGCACCTTCATAAATCACGTGCGTATCTGATACTTAAAGAGCTCTTCCCGTCACCTACACTCTGGCCCTGGGCCTTGGCTCGGTTTGATGAGCTTTGGCCAAAAAGGAGCGGGGGGCCTTCACCTAGCTCTGGCCAAGTGCGACCACGGCAGTGGCTCTGTGTGTGCATTCTGCCGCCCCTCTCCTGCCTCTCTCCTTAGGGAATTAGGCTGGGGGGAGCTGTCCCAACACCCTCACGGGCCCAGGAGTGGAGGCCAGGACCTGAATGTGTTGTTTGTCTTGAGTTCTTGAGGCCGTGGGGCACAAGCTCTGGGGCAACCGACTGAGGTTTTATTGTGAGGACAGGAACTTGTGGGTTGGAAGCTACCTGAGGGTCACACAATGCATCCACTTAGCCTCTTGAAAGGGTCTTGGTCAGTCAGGTTCTTTTCTACTTCTCCAAGAATGAACAAGCAGTACATCTTATCTTGGAAATAATCAAGGTCCCTGAAAGCCAGTCTAAGGCAAGAGGCCATGGCTAGAGACAGTTAGGTGGCACAGGAGATAGAACCCTGGGCCTAGAGTCGGGAAGCTGTTGTTGTTCAGTCATTTCAATCATGTCTGACTCTTTGTGACTCCATTTTGGGGGTTTTCTTACCAAAGATACTCGAGTGGCTTGCCATTTTCTTCTCCGGATCATTTTACAAATGAGGAAACTGAGGCCAACAGGGTTAAGTGACTTGCCCAGGGTCACACTGATAGTCAGTATCTGAGGCTGAATTTGAATTTAGGTCTTTCTGACTCCAGGACCAGGGCTCTATCCACTGCACCACCTAGCTGCTCAGGAGTCAGGAAGACCTATGATTAAATCCAGTCTCAGACTGACTAGCTGTGTGACCCAGGATAAATCACTTCACCTGTTTCCTTACTTGTAAAATGGGGAGAATATTGTCATGGGGGTCAAATGAGAAAGCACATAGTAGGTGCTATATAAATGCTTATTCCCTCCCTCTCTTTTACAGGGATAGAGCACATATTAAATCCCACAGTGAAGGAAAAGAAGGGATCTCAACAGTGTGGCCTCAAGCCAAGCCTCTGCTAGGAGCTGCCGACCATTGCTCCATCTAACTGGAATGCACACAAAGTCTCCCGAGACTCTGTGTTCATGTGACTAGGGCCTCACAATCACCTGCTTTCCATTTGTTATTTTAGGAAACACTGTGGTTACTAATGTTGCTTTGGAATGGTCTTCTGAAAAATAAGATGTTGAGCCTGTGTGATTCTGTCTTTTCTTGAACAGTGGTCACTTATCTAGTACCACCCAGAGCCCTGGGGATCACGGCTCCAGACACATCTCACAGCTATGAGTCTACACTGCTCACTTTCTCTATAAACCCTCAACACACACAGTCACACATACGCACACACACACACATGCCTACATACATATGCACACCCATACACAAACACCACACAAACACACACATAGACACTCTCCGTCTCTCTCTATCACAAATAGACACACACTGCCTATTTTGAAATCATGGCCAAAAGAAACAGACTATTCTGGTCATTTATAGCCTGGATCCCTAGAATCCCGTCCCCACCCTAGCTCTGGCTGTGGCCCCAAGGGGCTGGAGAAATAGGGCAGATCCCACTTTCTGCTCTGGGTTGTGAGGTTTTTCTGGAGGAGGGGTGAGGCCAGGATTGGAGCACTGATTGGCTGCTGACCAGATGGACTCACTTAAGAGTGAGGGGAAGAGGTTCCCAGCTCCTCCCTGCCTCCACATTGGGTCAAATGCAGATTTCTGCCACTAATCACCAAGCAATCCTGGTGCCAGAGGGTCAGGATAGTTAAGAGAATGGGTACGGCCACAGTGGGGATAGGCTTTAGATGTGAACTGCTGGGACCCTAAATGCCATTGGGTACCATCAGCATGCCCAAGATATAAGCCAGAAAAAAGAAAAGAAAAATGGCAACAGATGGGTAGAGGGAGAGGGAAAAAAGGAAAGAAAAAATAATATTAGCTAGGCTTTATATAGCACTTCAAGGCTTACAAAGCTCTGTACATTTGAGTTTCTTGACATCCCTGGGAGGTAGGTGCTATTATCCTCAATTTATAGAAACTGAGGCTGAGAGCAGTTAAGGGCCTTGCCCAGGCTCACAGCTACTAAGTATCTGAGTAGGATTTGAACTCAGGTCTTCAGGCCTCCAAGTCCTATGCTCTATCCATGGTGCTATCTGGAAGGGGATGGACAGAGAGAGGTACAAAGAAAAAGAAATGAGTGAGATGTTGCCAGAGACTGCACTGATCTATACTCCTTTGAAAGGAAAAGAGTCAGTGTCTAAATCAGAAGCAGTGACGCATGTCCTTCTCTCACATCCCCAGGGGCCTTCATCCAAGACCCCCTGAAGGGGAGCAGCTCCTGGAAGACACTCACTGACTGAGGAAGGCGAAGAGGTATCTCATGATGACCAGCGTTGTCTGGGGCAGGACAAGGAGGACTTTCCGGATGTGCAGAGCTCTTTCCTGAAGGTTGTCCATACCTGAAAGGAGAATACAATGAGTTCTCTTTCTCCCACAACAGAAAACCCAAAGGTCATCAGTTGGTTTCCCCCCTACTACTTGCAGGTGTAGCAAATTCAGCACCCCAGGTATGGCAAAGTCAACCCCAGGGATCTGATGAAAGCCCCTGCTCTGCTTGATGAGGACAGACAGCTGTGGCATGCCCACAGAGACAGTCTGGGCACTCAGGCCCAGGAGGTGGCTTATGCAATACTACCTTGACAGAAGAGTCAGAGAACAGAAAATCTGGCCCAGAGGTCAGAAGTCAAAGCAGTCTGTGTCTGGATTTGTCCCCCTCTGGGTTTCACATTAGGTGGCTGTTCAAAGCCCTGGCCTGGGGAGTGAAGATTTCCTGCAGGAACAAGCTATTTAGTCTGACGTTTACAGACAGGTAAGTCAGGAAAAAGTCAGACCTTTAGGGCAAGACTAAGTGGCCAGACTTAGTCTTAGCCAAGACTAGACTCCCCAGGGCAAAGGAAGAGCAGCCAGGCAAGGCAAAAGCTCCTGACACGAAGACCGTCTGTCCTGGGAACAAGAAGAGGCAGCAGCAGCTACCACGGGGCTGGCCTTCAATGTGTGCACTTGAATCAAACTTAGAAACTCAAGGGTATGAGGAGAAACCTCAGGTGCTTTGGGAAGAAGTTATCTTCCAAAGCCTTGCCACTTCTGCCCCCAGGAGCCATTCATCATTCAGACAGAACTCTCAGAAACCTCAGCAATAATGACCCAATCCATTTAACCCCAGGCTGCTGTGGAAGGCCAATGCCACCTGCTACAGATGCTGGTGATGACTGAGCCCAGTGCTCCTGGGCTGGATGAAATAGTGAATGATGCGTAGCCTAAATAGCCCACACAGAGGAGGCATTTAACAGGGGCAACATGGTAGGGAGGGAAGAGCACTGAATTTGGGACCCCGGGACTTTGGTTCACATCCTGTCTCTGCTTGTTCTATGTGACCCTGAGCAAGTCACTTAACTTCTCTGAGCCTCAAAGTCCCCATCTGGAGAGTGAGAGGGTTGGTGACCTTCTAAGTCTCTTCCAGCCCCAAATCTAGGATCTTATTCCTTTCTGTTGAACTAAAATTCAATTCAGAATTGGCATTACTTCTGTGGTCTATACCAGAGATGTCAAAATCACTACCAGCAAACTTTGTCCTCAAGAACCAGATTACAATGTAATTGGGAAATATTTAATAAAAATAAACACAAGTGCAATCCAACATAAGTAATGTTAATGTTCGCATTTGTCTAGGTTTAATTTCTAGGTTTTCTAGCCAATCTGCAGCTCACAGGGTCCTATTATCTGGGCTTGACAACCCTGCTGTGTCTCTCTTTCGGGTTTCTGTTGCCATTTCTACATATACAGAAGGCCTGTGATGTACCTGATGAAGTACCTACATGAGAAGGTACCATGTTTACAGACCTAACTGATACCGTCATGTCATTTTTAGACAGACAGGCTGAAAAAAGTGGAAAAGTCTGGGCTTTTCCTTTCTCTGTGTCATGGAAGGTACAGATGCTATTTTTAAAGCCCCAACTGATTGAAGATGATTACCTTGTATGGGAATATACAAAAAACATTTGGCAAAAAGACAATGAAGGCAAGTATAACAATAAAGTTCAAGACTGAGGCGGAGTCAAGGAAAAAAAAAAGGTCAGAATTCCTGAACTCCAGTTCTTGGCCCACAGTTTAAGAGCTAGAAGGGACATCAGCAGTGATTGGGTCTAACATCATTTCACAGATGAGGAGACTCAAGGGCCAGAGAGATCAAGATCTGCCCAAGGTCAGGAGGCTAGGTGGTGCAGTGAATAGAGCACCAGCCCTGGAGTCAGGAGGACCTGGGTTCGGATCCGGCCTCAGCACTTAAAACAAAAAAAATTAGCTGTGTGACCTTGGGCAAGTCAATTAACCCCAAATGCCCTCCAAAAAGCAAAAAAAAAAAAAAAAAAAAAAAAGATCTGCTCAAGGTCACACAGGTGGAACAGCACAGAGAAAAGGTCATTGGCCTCTACATCCAGTACCCTTTCCCTTGTTCATCCTCTCCTAGACTCTCAGTGAACACAAAAGATTGGCTACCCTCTCTTGCCCCCAGATGTAGCAGTGACAATGAAGAGAGAGGGGAAAACACAGCCTGAAGGAGAAAAGAGAATCCTGTTGGGGGTCTGACCTGTGGTAAAAGACTCAAGGAGAGATGATGCCAGTTGTGCCTGGTGACTTGGTCTGACAGTACATTACTTACTGACACAGGACATCAGGTCATGGAAGATATCCTTGGGGAAGAGGGGGTGCTCCAGCCCACGGAAGTAAAGCTTCAGGACACCTGCTATGGAATCCATGTCGTGGTCATTCTGGTCTCCGGCCAGTGGGTCCTCTCCTGGGGACAACAAAGGTGAAGCAAAGACAAATGTGGTATAAAAGGTGGGGTGAGAAGCTCCTCTAAGAAAGCTGCCTCTGAGAGGGGTGGGGTAGGAGGCTTTAAAGACCCCTCTCCTCCACTTAGGGCATACTCAGAGCAGAGTTTCCCAAGAGTCAGTAAAGAAAGCAAGGGAGTTTCCTGTAGGAATCTATTCAAAGATGTAAGATATGGGGTCATCCATTTCTGCCACTAGGCACACAGCCATCTGCCTAGCATGAAGGTCATGGGTGGATACAAAATGGGCATCAGGTGAAGACAGACCATTCTGCCTCAGAGGACCAGAGGCCAGAGAGGGAGAGTTCATCCATAGCAGCTTTTGTGGTGCCAATCTGGCACAGGGGTAGACCTCTGTGGGGCGGAGAATAGGAGAGGCAGTGACACCGTCAGCACCTGCCACTCTTAGGGGGTCACAGAGCCAGTCTGGGGATCAAGGCCCCAGGGGATCAAGAAGATAGGGAGGGATCAGCTCACACTCCTCACCGCTTAGAACAAAGGACACCTACTTAGAGGAGAACAATTGTCCCAGAGTTCCCTATGGAAAATTTCACATCAGAAGTAATTAGATTTAATGATAGGACCAACCTCAAATTGAAACTATATATATCCATTACAGTGACGGAAATTACCAAAGCTTGCCCATTACCTTAACAGCCCACAAGATAATAAATGGGCTACAAGGAACGGGCACATTATCCTTGATATTAACTGCTGCCAAGGGTTCCAAATGAAGCCATAAATGCCCACATATCCCAGCTAACTTCTTGGGTTTCAGTAGATCATCCACTATGGAGGACTGAGATGAATGGGACTGAGGAAGTAAGACAGAACTGGGATGAGCCCTGGATCCCTGCCTGCCCATGACAGAGGACCAGGCCTTGAAAAATGCCAACTCTCCTAACTGAGGAGTGGAGAAAGCTGGGTCTTCCTGGTGTTCTACTCCATGGGCACCCCCTAGGGGGTCAACATCTCAATGGCAAACAGATAGCTCTTTCTTAGCTGCAAGGTCTTTTCCTCACCTCTCTCAAAAGCGTTTTTGATGTCATTCACCTCCACTTGGGATCCAGACACCCGGAATATGCCTTCATGCTGTAGCCCTGGAAAGACACGGGAAGGGGAGTGATCAGGAAAAGGACGAAGCTGGGTGACAGACATGACTCCCAAGCACAGCACAATGCCTCTCCTGGAGCCAGGAGGCATTCTGGCCAGGAGGAGACCTGGTCTCGGTTCTCTCAAGAATCTGAAACATGTCAGACAATCAAAGAACTGAAACGAGGAAGGTCAGGTGAATAAAATGTATTGTTCTAAGTCAGAGATTGGACTCAGTCTGCCTCTGAACCTCAGAGACACCGGCAAGTGCTTTGTCAGAACCCTACTGAGAAGCATCACAAGTCTACTGTGAGGCAGACAGGGTCCATGGATGGAGTCAGGAGGAGCTGACTTCAAATCCAATCAGAGACATCACCCGTGCGGGCTCATGCCAAGGCACTTCCCTTTTCCAGGGAGAGGGCTGTATTTCATGGCCTCTGAAGTTCCTTCTAGCTCTAAAGCCATGACCCTCTTTTCTCTTGCCTTGGAGTTTGCATCTGTAAAGTGGCAGAGGTGGTTTCTGACTTATCACTGAGAGATGGGTAGACAGTTAGAGAGGAATCAGTAGTAGAAGCATGATTTTTTTTTAAAAAAATTTCATTTATAGGTATTTGAGGTTGTTGTTGGGGGAGCTCATGGAATTTCCCGCTTCTATGCCTCCATCTTGGCTCTGCCCCCCTTAAATTTTCATTAACATTTTTTAATAGTATTTCATCCCCCCCATTATATGTAAAGACGTGTTTTTTTATTTTTAAAGCAACAGTTTTGTGTTTGACTGAAACAACGCTCTGCATTTCTGCTACTCACTTTGACCTGTATGACCTTGGCTGAGTGCCTTCATGCCTCTGGGTTTCAGCACCCTTTATTTATTAAATGTGGGGGCTAGACAAATGATCTCTAAAGAACTTTCCAGGTCTAGTTTATAAGCCTATGATTCTACACTTGTAAAGCCCCTTATGTAAGGTTCAGGGAGACAACTGCTATATTAATATTGTGTCATTACTAGTAGCATAATTAACTGGGCAACATATGCAACATCCAAAAAATGGACAGACATGTTAATGTGACTGTACCTGTCTTATGACCTAGGGCTGAAACTCTAACTAGTCTAATAACAATGCACTTAGCTAGTGCATAAGGTTTACAAAGTGCTTTCCTCACCACAACCCTCTGGTGGCAGGCAGGAATTAAAAGTGTTATCTCTATTTTGTTGATGAGGATATGTACCTTAGAGACCTTAAAAGACCAGCCCAGGGGCCCTACAACTAGCAAACTCTTCACAACCTGGCCCCTCCCTACATTTTCGGCCTCCTCACACCTTACTGCTCTCTATGAGCCAGCTAAGCTGGCCAGTGCACTTCTCCTCAAACCCGACACTCTCCCTCTTCCAGCCTTCGCACTGGCTGTCCTCCTAGGCCTCCTTCCCTTTGCTTCTTAGCTTCCTCCAAGACTCAGCTCAAATCCCTTCTTTTGGGGGAGGCCTTTTCTGGATGCCCCGGATGCTCATGCCCTCCCCCTTTCAGATGACCTTTCTCTCTTCTGTGCACAGCATGTTATTTCCATTAGAATGTATGCTCCAGAAGGCAGGGTCTGCCTTTGGTATCTCTAGCCCCTAGTGTGCTAGGCAGAATGTCTGGAACACAGCAGGCACTTAATAAATGCTTGTTGAAAAACAGACTCACTGACCGACAAGCCAAGATTTATACCCAGCTTTCTCCTGGGTCTAAGCTTGGTATCCTTTCAATTACATTATGCCATCTGCTTATAGTATGATAGCAGTAAACTCACATCTATTTAATACTGTGCAGTATATAAAATGGTTTCCTCACAACAACCTGGTGAGGAAGGGAGTATAAATACTATTATTCTCCTCTTATAGACAAGGAAACTGAAAGTGATACAGTTGGAGGGTTTTTCACAGTTTTTCACATTTAGTGGATGGCCAAGACAGGTCTTCTGCTGCCGGCTTCAGGGCTCAGGCCACTAGAGGGCCCTGCATCACATACAGATGTGGCATGAAAAACGTAGGTGAAGATCCCCTCTTGCCGTCCCCAGGTTATGGCACAGAGCCAGCTCTAGGATGGCTGTGTCTGTCAGACTTTCTGCTAAGAGAATGGGAACAAATCTGTCAGTCTGAATACAAATGGCACTGTGTACCTGGGTACTTGAACAAAAATCCAGGAAACAGACTGCTGGAGAGCCATCCTGGTTTGGTCCATCAGCCATAAGGGACTTCACCTGGTCTCTCTGGCAGTCAGCAAGCAAAGTAGATGGAGCTGGGTCTGGAGTCAGGAAGTCTGGCCCCAGACACTTACTAGCTGTGTGATCCCAGGCAAGTCATTTAATCTGTCTGCCTCAGTTTCCTCAACTGTAAAGTGGGAATAATAACAATACCTATCTTCAAGAGTTGTTGTAAGGATCAAATGAGGTGATTTTTGTAAAATGTGATTTCAGCACAGTGCTTGGGAACATAGTAGGTAGTTAATAAATGTTTATTTCCTTCCCTTTCCTCCTCCTTTCTCTCACTGCTCACTCACCAAGCATACAGTATCACAGACTTGGCCTTCTTTCAAAGCCTGCGATCTTCACAAAACCCTGACAACCCAAAGGATGCTAAATTGTTTCATGAGGAAAAGGACATAGAGTAACCACAGCCTTCGCCCACAACCAAAGGAATCGCCCCTCTGGGGGTTTGAGGCAGCAGGTGCTTTATCAACCCAGTTTCCAGTGGTGCATAACACAGTCCCCGTCTGGAATCCTGAATCCAATTGAAACAATAAGAGTGAGTAAGCAGGCAGAATCTAATTACCTGACTTCTAATAGGACTTAAGTTGTCTACGCCTCTATGGGAATCTGCAAAATATTCCCCACAGAACACGAGGCAACATTAAAACACCATTAGAATTGATGTAATAGGGCTGTATTAGTTACCAATAGGAGGAAACAGTCAGATAATGTTGTTCAAACAAAGAATGTAAACAGCAGGTGCTCTGACAGAAACAGCCTGATATTGAGTGACTTAAAACACACACACACACACAAAGAAATAAACTATATACACTATAATATATGTAATATGTATATTATATTTTATATATACTATATGTTATATTTTAGATATACTATACTATGTAATATGTATATATTTTATGTATACTAACACTATATATGTGTATATTTTCTATATGCTATAAGTATATTTTAAATATGCTATGCTATATATGTGTTATGTTTTATATGTTATATGTAATATGTTCATTATATTTTATATATACTATAATCTATGTATAATATATGCATATAAATATCATATACTCTGTAATATAAAGAAATGTCATTTCTGAGACCAGACAACACCCTATGTTCTCCTGGTGGGTCACACAAGTCATCTAAATCCCTGGAAGATTTCTATCTCTAGACAGATAGCTAGAGTAGAGTAGCAGAGGCAATCAGCCCTGGCTCATGTGTCTAGGGGCTAGTGTAAATCAGGAGAAGAATGAAAGGAAATCAGGCAATAGATCTTTTGTGGGGCTGGTCTCCATGAGAATCCCTATGTATCTCATGCATGTCTGCTATGGGCAAGGTCCTGTGTGTTCTTGCTATGATGATGATGGTTGGGATGATGAAATCAGTAACAAGAATAAATAAATGGTTGTCCTCTGCAAAATTAAGGAAAACCAGATGGGTTTTCCATTATAATGAGGATAAATTTCCCCAAACTTCCTGTTTTTTCCCTCCTTCGTGCACATTTAATTTAAAAAATGGAAACTGATCAAACTTGCAGGAGCAACGCCGAGTAGCTTGCCAGGCAGTCTGGCAACGACATGCCCCCCTTTACAGCCTGTACCAGCTGTAGCTCGTTTTCTCTCTTCTTTTGGAAAAGAGAGTCATTCACTTATTATGGTTATTGGAATTTTCCTCACCATCACCATGAGGGTCGGGACACAAGATCCTATCTGGAGCAAACATATTCAAAGTGCCTAGGCAGACACAGATTTCTGTGACAACAAAATGTACAGCTAACAGCTGCCTTCATTAGGCCTGATCCTGGCTGAGTAGTTTTGCTGCCCTGAGATATTCTAGACATCCTCAAGACCAGCTTCAGTCTTGTTCCTCCACGGAGCCTTGGAGACCACTCTATTCCCCATATTGTCTCTCATCTAAGCTCCTGCTACACCTAATGTCTCTACCATTTATTTGGCCATTAACCATAGCTTGTGAGGTTCTGCGCATTATTGTACTGAATTAATACATCTTATATTACTTCAGAACTTTTTCAAAAGATTGTGTCTCATACATCTATGTCCCTCACAAAGTCCTGTCATTCTGCCTTGCCACAGAACAAATACTTGATAAATACACCTACTGTATAAAGAAGAGAACAAATATTTGTTTTCTTTTAAAAAAATCAATGCTATCTTACACCATGAAAACTGACAAAGATGATAAAAAAATGGAAATAGTTGTTATTGTTGAAGTCATGGAAAGACTAATTGTGAATTAGTCCAAGCATTCTGGATGTAAATTGGAATTATTTAAGGAAAATAACTACCCTTTGACCTCACAAGTCAAAGATAGAAACAAAGGTTCAATATATAACAAAATATTTGTGGTAACACTTTGGTGATAACAAAGAACTGGATACAAAGTGGGTGCCTATCAGTTGTGGAATGGCTTAAAAGCTATGGCACAGAAATATTATGGAATATTATTGCGAAAAATAAGAACTCACAAACGTGGGGAATTCCAAGGAGTATATGAACTGCTGCAGAGGAAATTCAGTAGAGCCCAAAGAAGAATAGACACAATAGTTAAAATGATAAAAATGAACATATTACCAAAAAAAAAAAAAGTTAAACTCCGATAAATCAATGACAGTCACTGGACTATTAAAAGAGAACGTTAAATACGCTGTCAGATTTTGTCAATACATTCTGTGTTTTTGCTCAATCGTTACTCTTTGTCATCAGGGAAGGTTCAGTTGGGGTGGGGATGAAGGGCTATTGTTTTTCCTTCTAACCCCTAGAACAACTGTAATATAAAGACAAAATGTAAAAACGAAATGTATTTTTAAAAAAGAATCAATGCTGATTTAAAACAGGACATGTCAAAGGCATCTTGAGATATCCACATTTCATAATGAACATAGGGAAAAAAAAGATTATGGGGGGGTAGGTGTTTTGTTTGGGGGTTTTATGTTTTTTTTTATGTTAAGGCTATCTAAAATATAATTTTACTTCGGGAGCAAGAATTAAGAGAGGACAAAAGCTTGTAGTCTGTCCAGAAGTTTAACAACTATATATAAAGAATAAGAAAAAAATTTGGAAGCAATGGATATGGTAAGCAACAAATAATACCATAAAATGAAACTGATCATATTTTATAGGAAATGATTAGCTGCTAATGAGACCATCAACTTGTTGGAACAAAGATCCAAATCAAGGGCAATTAGAAGAAAGAATAAAAATGAGAAGATGTGACATGCATATGTGAGGCAAATTCAACCTGACTTGTTTAAACAGGTTGGAAAAGTGGAAAATGGACAAAAGAAA
The DNA here is from genome assembly GCF_028583685.1 of Petaurus breviceps papuanus. Classification (NCBI taxonomy): domain Eukaryota; kingdom Metazoa; phylum Chordata; class Mammalia; order Diprotodontia; family Petauridae; genus Petaurus; species Petaurus breviceps. The sequence goes on along the minus strand of NW_027187372.1, from coordinate 32,777,745 downwards.
AGACATCAGTATCCAGTTTCCTATGCAAGTTTAACCACTGATTGATTACCACCACAAAAATAATTAAGTTAATCATTAAATCACTACCACACCCAAAAAAGAAAGAATGAAAGAAAAGAAAACTCTAGAAAACTAACTGCCAATAGGATCTTCTTCATCACACAAAAGAAATAGCATAAAGGTTTCAATCAGGGATGACAAAACACATTTCCCTCCTCTTTGGGGAGAAATGGGGGACGATGGATGCAGACTTACATGTGCTGTCATATAGTTACTGTGTTGGTTGGCTTTTCCTAACTTTTTTCTTTGTCCTAAGGTGATATGCAGCAGCCAAGGGCATCAAGACTTCAGATACAAACTCACTTGTAAAATCTCACAGAGAATGAGAGCAGAAAATTGTGAAAAGTGTCACATAAAATGGTGAAAAGCAGTGGAAGGAATAACATTTACAGAAAGTTTAGCAAAAGATCTAGTTGAATAAGATAACCCCACAGGCATTTAAGGACAAAAACCAAAGGACGATGGTCAAAAACAGGCAAACATCTGTATATATTCCTGTTATGAACTCTCCTCTTGATTTCTGATAGTGGAGTCCCGGCATGTTCACTAGACTCTACAGAAGAGGGGACAATTTTGAGGGTCCTGAGAGATCAGTTCTCAAGATATAGAAGAGAGGGTGCTAAATGCTTGGGGGAAAAAAACGGATGTTATTACTAGTGTCAAAAGCGGACCAACAAAATATCAGTAACTACCAGCCCATATGCCTACTTTCCTATGTGTGTAAATTCTCTCTAAGAATGATCTACACTTGCAGTGAAGGCATCCCTGATGAAGAAAAGATAAGGAATCAGGGAGGCTTTTGTAAATAGTATCTCCTTATATATCATACTATTTTTTTACAGTCATACATTTGGCTGAAAGGTGAAGAGAATATAAGAGCCCACTATACTATAGCTTGTTGACTTACTGTTATTATTAAAAACAAAATAAAACAAAAACCAACATTGGATTTGCTAGAGCTATATGTCATATTGAAGGCTCTCCTCCAACAAGGCAGCACTCTCACACAAGTCAGAGCCATACATGATTTTGAAAGATGTTACACAATGGAGATAATGACAATCCTCTAGTAACATCAAGTTAGGCATAAAATAAAAAGATATAAAAAAAAAAGGTTCTTTGGGGAGGCTAGGTGGCGCAGTGAGTAAAGCGCCAGCCCTGGAGTCAGGAGGACCCGAGTTTGGTTCCGGCCTCAGACAATTAACACCCACACACACACAAAAAAACTAGCCGTGTAACCTTGGGCAAGTTACTTAACCCCCATTGCCCTCCAAAAGGCAAAAAAAATAAAAAAATAAAGAGATGTATTCTTGGTAAAGTTGTTTGCCAAAGTCCTTGAGGATATACATCACAGCCCAAACTGAAGAGGAATTCCTTATACATGATCTTAAATAAGATTCAAAATTTTATTTAGTAAAAGATTATGAAAAAGCACGACATTAAATAATGAAAGGCAGTGAAGGAAAATTAGTTTGGCCTAACTATCCATACAGGAAAACAACAAAAACAAAAATAGGAAAGATGCATATTGTACAAACAATGATTTGGTTGCATGCAACAACCCTGAAAACTGGTGCATCAGGGCATACATCTTGTACAGACACAACCCCAGCTTCCGAGTCCCACAGATCTGTTGGTGGATTTCAGGGGGACTGGGGAAATTGTATGGGAAAAACTTTATCTTTATTTGAATATATTAATTTCCTTTATAATCCTAGATATTTAAAAACATGATTCTGAGAAGCGGTCCATAGGCTTTACCAGACTATGGCCAAAAGGGTCCAAGTGGAAAGGAACCCAAAGGGCTGGATTTACTGTGGGTGACTTTCCAATGCTTTTAATGAGCCTAAGCTGCTCCACTATCTATCTATCTATCTATCTATCTATCTATCTATCTATCTATCTATCTATCTATCTATCTATCTATCTATCTATCTATCTATCTATCTATCTATCTATATCTATTTATCTATCTATAAATAGATAGATAGATGGATGGATGGATAGATAGGTAGAGATAGAGATATATTCCTCTGGTGATCCAGATGACTGTGAATCACAGACTAACAATCTCTGAAAAATTTAAACTAAAGGTTATCATAGAATAAGAGAGAGATACACAATGGGCAGGAACATACTACAATACATTTCCAATCAAGAATTCCACAAGAATAGTAATCTAAGAGGCATAATCAGAGATGATTAAACACACTGCCCTTGTCTCATTGAGGACTGCTGGTGGCGGGGACTGGAGCTGTGGACTTATTATATATGCCGTCAGATGCAGCTGCTGCGTTGTTTGGTTTCATTTAGCTGTTTTTTTTCTATGTTGCAAAGGGGGTGGGGGAGGTGGGCATATTGGGAAATGACAGTCATGTTTTTAAAAAAGGGCAAAAATAAAAGCTAAAAAAAATGGAGAGATTTATCACTGTAAAAGGAGTTGTTTGGCTAGTCGTGTATCCAGATGAGATGGGTAAGTGATGGAGAGCCTGCATGCTTAACTGGCATATACACCACGTGGACAGATCCTGGAGACTGAGTATGGTGCTGCAGGTCTGCATAAGAGCCAATACTGTCTAGATTAAAAAAAAGAATGGCATTTTCCAACTGGAGGTCAGTGAACTTGGCTCTGATTTCTGGCAAAAGCCTAGAACATATTAAGGAACAGTTAATGAACACCTAGAAAAGAATGTCAAGATCACAATCTGAAGCAAGAAGAGGCCTTGTGAGACTAACTTTATTTCATTCTGTGGCTGGGCTAAATGACCATCTTCAGGGCATGCTATATTCCTCAATAGGTATAGTCCATATAGATTTTACTATTGTCTCTCATGCTGTGGACAAGATGGAGAGATGTGAATTACCATACAATTAGATTGCTTCGAAACTGGTTGGAAGGCTGGACTCTAAGAGTAATCATTATTGGTTCTATATCAGCTTGGAAGGAGGTCTCCAGGAAAGCGTTCTAGTGGTCTGTGCTTTGCCCTGGGCTATTTAATGTTCTGATATGGATAAAGGCGTAGGTGGTATTGCTATTAGAGTTGTGCTTGATGGATTAGATTTCAAAATTAGAAATGGCACAGAATTGGGAGGAAGAGCTAACCAGTGGATAAGAGAATTGGCATCCAAAAAGATTTTGACAGGGCTAGAACATTGGGCTGGATCTAGTAAGATGAAATTTAATAGGGATAAATATAAAGCTACACAATTGGGTTCAAGAACAGACTTCACAAGTACCTGATGAAGGAATGTAGTTAGACCTCACTTTATCTGAAAAAGATCTGACAGTTTTAGTGAACCACAAGTCTGATATAAATGAGGTGCAATCTGGCAGCCAATAAAGTAATTCAGTCTCTGGCTACATAAAAAGAAGAATAAATTTCAGGAAAATGGAGGCAATGGCACTGCTGTGCTCAGCCCTCATCACTCCATGTGTCAAGTATACTGGTCCATTTTCAGCACTACACAAGGCAAGTATGGAAGGTAATGGAGCCAGAGGACTTGGATTCAAATCCCAACTCTGTGACTACTGATGGAACGCTGAGCAAGTCACTTAAGCTTTAGAGGTTTCAGTTTCTGTATCTGTAAAATGATAGAATTGGACTGTATCTTCCTGCTGTAAATCAGAGAGCCTCGGACAAGCTTGAGAATGTTCAGAGGAGGGCAGCCAGAATGGCAAAGGGCCTCAAGTTAATGCCAAACAAGGATGTCTGGAGGAACCAGGGGTGGTAAGCCTGTCTTCCTAGATCCAAAGGGCACTTAGTGGATGAGACTGCCCAGCTGGGTGACAGGTGCCCAGGACAGGCAGGTCTGGATAGGCTTTGATGTATACCATTGACAGGAATTCCTCAATCACTGAGATCACGGACCAGTTTGAGTATTTGAAAGTTGAGGGTAAAACACAAACAGTAACTCCCTATCCCATCAGGGCAAGCCCCAAAGGGAAAGAAATGCCTTGGGACCTATATAGCAGGTTGCTGCTCTTTGGAGGTCTTCAAGCAAAGCCAAGAGAACTGCTTTTCAGGAGCACTGTAGGGAGGGTTGTTTATTCAGGCATGGGTTGGCTTACATGGCCTTTGAGGTCCTTCCAATTCTGAAATTCTGTGAATCAGTGACCTTCAGACAATGGGTTGGCTGTGCCCCCTGGGGAGTATTTATAGGATGACAAAGACCAGCCACACGAGCTGTGAAGGCCAGATAGGTTGTGATTCACATCTCTGAAGTAAAAGTATCCATAACCATGCTATGCCAGATCCATAAAATTACCTAAGTAACTTCCCTTCCTCTCCTCAGAGAGATCCCTTCGCTCTTCCTCTGTCATAGGATCAACCTACACCTGAAGCATTCAAAGTGTGTAAGCCCTGTCCTCAAGTCCGTTGGCATGGGACCCCCTCCTCATTGGGACATGAAGGCCCTGCCCCTCTGGAGAGGCTCTAGCCTTCTTAGAGCACTGAGCAGCTTAAGGGTCTCTAGTTTCCAATGTTGAGAGGGAAGATGGTTGCACTTCAGATTGCTGAAGGAAAAGACCGAAGACATGAGAGGAGTCAGCAGTCTCCATCACATCCCTATTCCCGGCTTTCTATTCCAGAAACTGCAGGGAGTCTTTCCTGGGGCGAGATCTGGGACTCTCTTGGTTGAGTTGAGTTGAGTAACCTTGCTCCCTTGAGAGAGAGCTCCTTCACTCTGTATTGACTGGTATGTGCTCTCTTATGTAAGCCTTCTCTGACATGTTTTGCTATGATTTGGAAAAATGGGTTTCTTTGCTATTTTCTATGTGTGTTCATTGTGGAACTGCTATTACGTGGGAAAGGGGCCAAGTCTTGGATATAGAGCTTGGGGTCTCCCTTCCCCTTAAAATATAGTCATATTCCCTAGACTAATAAGATTTAAGGGACCAGACAGATATAATTCTAGTCTGGTATCCCTCCCCAGTCTCCCCTGGGGAGAGCAGAGTGGCCTCTAGCCCCAACTTCCTGCTCCTCCTCCTGGCAGAAATGAAAGTTTCTCTTAGAGGAAGGCTGGAAGAGGCAAGATCTCTATTCTGCTTCCCTCTAAGCCCCAGAAGGACAGCCCTCAACACACATGGAGCTTTCCTTGCACATGGGGTCCTGTCCCTACAGGTGGATGTCTATCCTATTCTTAGAAATACCAGGAATTTGGGGAATCTTTTTATTGTCTACTAACCCTTACATGTGTCAAGTTTTTCTCCCTTACTTAAATCACCCTTCTACAATTTGCTGCCATTTGTTTTCCTCTTCATGAAATGATTGATTGGGGTAGAATTTCAAAGATTGAATTTGTCCCAGACAAAAGAGTTATAAGGCCTTGACTGAAACATGTGAGTGAATCAGAAGGCTCTCCCTGGCCCCAGGGCACAGAGAAAGCCTCTCTATCTTAGAACTTTAGGACTGATTACTTCCGGAGTTCTTTGGGGAATCATTCAATGAGATAGACATAGCCAAAAGTTTTGTCCTGATAGGACTGACCCGAGGCTAAAAGAGGAATTATTTTCAAAGTAGTGCTACAGTGGCTGTAAAATGAAACTAAGTGTAACTAAGTGGGAAATGACTCTATGAAAAAAAGATAATTATTATAACTATAATAATATGTAGGTGCCAGGCACTGTGCTAAGTGCATTATAAAAATCATCTCATCTGATCCTCACAGTAAGCCAGGGAGATGGGTGCTTGGGGAAATCGAGGCAGACAAAGGTTAAGTGATTTGTCCAGGGTCACAAAACCAGTAAGTGTCTGAGGCCAGTTTGAACTGAGGTCTTCCTCTCTCCAGACCACAGCTCTATCCATTGCATCAGCCAGCTGCCAATGAGTAAAACTAAAGCCCACACCAAATCAACCATATTTACTCACTTAACAACAACAATTGTCGCCCTTTGTTTTCAAACCAGAAGAGGGAACGCTGATCCAAACTGCATTAGTGGGCCATTTGAGCTAAGACATGCAATATTTCTGACCCCACAGTTTGAGTGTTGTCATTCTATATTAGTGACCATGCAAGTAAGAAGCAGTTCTCTCTCTGCTCTGGGAGCACCATAATAGAAGCCAAGAAGCCAGTGGTGCTTCCCTCTGCAGGCACAAGGAGATACGGCTGGCAGGGTGCTTACCATGTCTGCTGATGAAGCGGATACAGCTCTCCACTACGAGAGGAATCGCCTGACTTGAATCCTGAAGGAACAAAGGCAGAGGCTGCATTAGGATCCTCAGACAGACACAGCCTGGGCAAACAAGCTAACACGCATTCTTAAAGCACGCACTCTGTGCCAGGCTCTGGGCACAAAACCAGAAAACCTACAAACAACGAAGGGGGCACAAGACACACACAGAGCAGAGGGAAAATGCTCTTGAGAAGAAGGATGGGAGCTAGAAACGTCCTGGAATGTTTGGGGTTTGAGCTGAGACTTACAGGAAATCAGGGAAACAGAGGCAGAGGTAATGGGGTAGAGAATTCCAGGAGAGCTAATGCAAAAAGGGTGTGGGAGATAGGAATGTCTCATCTGAGAAACTGCAAGTAGGCCAGTGCCAGCATGGCTAGAATGGAGAGACTAGGGAAGAAACTGAGCACACAAAGGTAAGAAAGGCAGCGAGGGGTTAAGTGACAAAGAACTTTTAAGTGCTTTATATAACAACAACAACAACTAGGATTTATATGGCATTTTAAGGTCTGCAAAGCACTGCAAAGCACAAATGCGATCTCATTGGATCCTCACCACAACCCTGGGAGGTAGGAATAATAATAATAGTTAACATTTATATATATAGACCTACTATGTGCCAGGAACTGCCCTAAGTGTTTATGCCTATCCTCTCTTTGGATCCTCACCACAGCCCTGGGAGGTGGGGATTATTATCATCACCCTTGTTTTATACATGAGGGAATGGGAAGACAGAGGTTAACTGGCTTGCCCAGACTAACATATCTGGCAAGTGGTCAGACCTGAACTCAGTCTTCCTGACTGCAGGTCCAAGGTGCTATCCACTGCCTCACTTCGTGCTTGGTCCTGGAGGCAAAGGAAAGCCACTGAAGGCCAGTGAGCAGTGGGGGGGGCCAGGTCAGGGCTATGCTCTGATCAATGGCCTTGGCAGCTGAGTGGAGGATGGAGCAGAGTGGAAAGACAGAGGCCCAACCTGCAGGCTGGTATAACAGTCCAGGTGTGAGGGGGGAGCACAGGCCTGTACCAGGGGTGGTAGTGTCAGAGGAGAGAGGTAGCGAAGAGCAAAACTACAAGATTCAGCAGCCTTTGGGATGTGTGAGCTGAAGGTGAATGAGGCAGATGGCAGGGACGGCACTGAGTTGTGGGCCTGGGTCACTGGGAAGAAAGTTCCCATAGTAACAGGTAAGTTGGGAAGAGTTTTGGAGGAAAGAGAAAGAGTGCCAGTTTGGACACCCTGAGTTTGAGACACCTATGGGACCTCTAGTTTGAGAGGCCCAGCGGCAGCTGGAGGTGCATCACTGGACCTCAGGAGACAGACTGGACCAGTGAGCATAAACAAAGCCACAGCAGGGGCTGAGATCACAAAGAGTATAGAGGGCACACCCTCGTTAGTGAATGTGACCTGGGTGAAGGTCCAGCAAAGGGGATGGAGAAGGAGTGACCGGATTGGTCAGAGCAAAAGCAGCACCATGAAAGCCTAGTGAGGAGAGACTACCCATGAGAAGAAGGCGGCAAATGGCATCAGCTGCTGCAGGGAGAGGTCAGGCAGGGTCAGGATTAAGGAAAGCCTATAGACTGGGAAATGAGGAGATCACTGGCAGCTGTGGAGAGGCTGCTTTCTGCTGGAAGCCAGATAGTGGAGGACTCAGAAGAGATTGGGAGGAAGTGGAGGGACCTAATAGTGCTGTCTTTATCAAGGGTTTAGCCAGGATGAGGAGGAGAGGCAGAGGACAGTACTGAGAGGGGCACAGTGAGGGGTTCTTAAGGATGGAGACATGGGAGTTTCTGTAGGCAGGAGGGATGCAGCAAGTAAACAGGGAGAGAGTGAAGATAAAGTAGGGCACAGAGACAATGGTGGTCTGGTGTCAGTAAGGAAAAGGGTCACCTCCTAACAGGGAAGGGAGCAGTGCAGGAGATAAGGAGAACACATCTGAATGATGTGAGAGGAAGAAGAGGGGAAAGGAGGGGAGTAGAAGCTTTGGTGAACAGCCTCTGTTTTTTGGGAGAAGAATGAGGAAAGGTCCTTGACTCATAGGCTGCAGGGAGGGGGTGCCGAGACACTTGAGGAAGGATGAGAAGGTCTGGAAAAAAGCCAATAGTTCAGTGTGTTCTCTGTTTATCTCTGCAGAGCTTTGCTGATCACCTTTAGCCAGGGGACGTGCCAACAAGCAGCATACCAAAAGGGGCCACTTGTCATTAAAAAAACCAGACTTATGACTTCATTGGCATAGAAAAATCTTGGTGAAGAACTTCCTTTACTAATGTAGACTGACAACCACTTAACAATTTAGAGTTGGTTCCTGGGGCACCAAGAAGTTAGCAACTGCCCAGGGTCAAAAGAGACTAAAGTGGAACTCAGGTCGTCCTGACTCCACTATACTACCCTGCCTCTGTTATGGTATAAAGAGAGTCATAAACTTATCACAAAGGGGCGGCTAGGTGGCGCAGTGAGTAAAGCGCCGGCCCAGAGTCAGGAGGACCGGAGTTCGGTTCCGGCCTCAGACACTTAACACCCACACAAAAAAAACTAGCTGTGTAACCTGGGCAAGTTACTTAACCCCAACTGCCCTCCAAAAAAAGGGCAAAAAAAAAAAAACCATATCACAAGAGGAGGAAAAGACACACACACACACACACACACACACACACACACACACGAGTTTTCAGGAGACCCAGACTCCAGTCCTTAATCTGATCATCTGCCATATGACCTTGTTATTTTGTTTCTCTGGGACCCAATTGCCCCACCTAAAAAATGTGGCATGTTGGCCCAGAGACTGTGGAGTGAATGTTGCCACAGGGATTTTGTAAGGATGGGAGAAGAGAACATGCTGAGATAAAGGTATTTTAACATACAAACAAGCATGCATGCACACACACATGTCTACACATGTAGACAGACATGCCTACATATAAAGAGATCACAAACCAGTAGTTTTGTTTTTGTTTATCACGGCATCCAAACCCTCATTGATCTGGCCTCATCTACCTTATCAACCGTATCACCCACTTTCTCTTTCACGTATTCCATTCTCCAGCCAAAACTGGCTAATGGTCATTCCCCAAGCCCATCCTGTGCTTTCCCATGTCTGGGCCTTTGTTCTCTGTGCTGTTACTTTTGCTTGGGATGGCATCCACTTTTCCCTCTCCCTCGTTCCACCTAATTCCTGCCATATTTCAAAGTCCAACTGAGCATGTTCCCTTCTCCTCAAAGACCCCCCTGATCTCCTCAGTCACAAGTGCTCTCTGAGTCCTCTGAGATCAAGGAGATGGCACCGTGTGCCTCTTCCTCTTGCATAATAACATTCCACTTGATTTTCCTGTTACTTGGGTAGGCCTTATCTACAGGTAGGCAAGGACCATATCTTGATCCTCTTTGTATCACACCCAAAGCTTATCATACAACAGACACCCCATAGATACTTGTTGAATGAATAAAGAAATTAAATGCATACAAAGCCAACTAAGAGGAGTCAGGCAGAAGGACTCTCTAGCTGGGAAGTTATGCTTCTAAGTAGTGAGAAATAAAGAAAACAGAACTCAGGCCGAAGAGGCCTAGTGGACTCTGTCCATCTCAAGAGATTGACTACTCCTCTTTCCTGGCTTTAGATACCCAGCTTTACCTACAAATTTGGGCACCAGGAGGGTAGCAGGTGGGTCGTTCTGGGGAGTCAGGCAAAGGGATGGACTGGCATGGCTCCCAGTTTCCAGGGTGCCAGCAGCCCTGCCAAAGGGTACACTGCCTGTGCCAAGGTGGAGCAGGAGTCAAGAAGGTCCTAGCAAATGTTTATATTCATGACCCGAAAAACCCATCTGTTCTCTATAGCTTTCCAGCTCCAGGGCCAACCCATCCTTCATGTCAGCATCACCAATGATTGCTGATTAGCCCGAAGTGATTGTACATTCCTGGTCCTCCAGCACACACTCAAGGGAGAGTAAGATAAAGGTCCAGTGTCCGAGTCACAGAGGCTCTGGATGGCTCCCCCTTGCCACATCTATCTTCCTCTATCTGCCAAGCTCCTCAGTTCCAAAGGCATGCATTAATCCTGAGCACAGAGCTGTATATGTATGGGATGTATGGGAGGCACTTGCTTCACTTTAACTGTGAAGGCTTGTTTGCTATTTCTCAGTCTGCTGTCTGAACCCACTTTGCTTGTTATTATTGGTTCATGTCCCCAGGAGCTCAGGGTCTCTGCCTGATGTAACTCTTGTCATGATACTTTGGGTAATGCCAAACGCAATGAGGTACTTAGTAAGTCGTCACACTGCTGATGACATGGGGCTGATTGGGAGGGAGAGATAAGGTACTCCTTCACATGAAAGTTGTGAAAAAAGTCAGTATTATTTCAAAACCAGCGCTATTGCCCAGAATGCTCATCTAGACGACGATACCACATGGTTTATAGTTATCCAAATAGGCTAGAGTTGACTAGCCCAAAAATATTTCTCGCCAGGCTACTCTCCTTAAAGAAATCTATTAAATTAGATGCTCATCCTTTACAATCAACTGGTTATTACCTGGCATTTTGCCTAGGTAAGGAGGAGATACTTCTTTGCATGCCTCTTACTAAGTAGGCTTCAGTCACTAGGAGGCTAATGGAACCAATTGTTAATGGCTGAAATCTGGAGGTCTCTCTGGTTTCTATTACTTATTTTGAGAGTTGACCAACAAGGGAATCTCTGATTCAAGCCAGGGATTAGGAACTCTGAATCTGGATGAGTTAATGGAAGAGTTTTTAAAACAGAAATGCTTCCATATGACTCAAAAGGACCTGGGGGGAGGGTTACTGAAAGTAACCCTCAACACTTACAAGATGGGAATTCTCATTCCTGACCCTCTGATGTATGTTGGGAAACCAACTCTTTGCCCAGGTGGAAAAATGATCCTCTCCAGAGGCATATAAGGATGGTCAACTGTGTATTTATACATGTCTCCAGCAGTTTGTTGAGAAATCAGGAGCAAATTGAATTTGAAAGCCGGGATGAGTGTTTCCTATTTCCAAGGAGCACAAGATCAAAGGAAATGGGCTTAAAAGTACATTAGGAAGGATCCCAGTTAGACGTGAGAATGATATCTCAGGACCCCAAGGCAGGACTTCCTGAGTATAAAGCCTGAGAAACATTGTAAGGGTCTCCTCCAGAAATATTTAGGAAAAGGATAAGTAAAAGTTGTCTCCAAAAGTATGAATGCAGTTTAGTTAAAGGCCGGGGAATGGACCAAATGTCCCCCCTTCTCACTCTGGCTAGATTCTGTGACACTAAAGGTCTACAAGGGTTCTTCAATATGACAAACCCATTTACTGTTTCATCTGCTGAGTGGCCATTAGCTTTCTCCTATTTGTTATCTATCCTGCACAAATCTGTCCTCGGTCTCTACTTGTTTGCCTTTTTAACTACATCAAATAAATCACTTTTTGAAATTTTTTTTTTTAATGAAACCACCACTGGTTTGAGTTGTCATACAGGAAGTGGGTCAGAAGAACAAAAACTTGTTTGGGATTTGGGGTATATCCTGGAATTCTTACGCAAACCCAGCCCTACACAAACACACTTCTTTTAAGTGCTAAGACCACAGCATGATGAAAACTCGATGGGTGACATTCCCACAACAGGGAGCCAGCAAATCAATGGCACATGCTGACTCCCAGCCTGATCCGACTGGTTCCCAATATGAAGTTGTGATGGCTTCCTCGCCTTCAGTCACAACAGTGTCTAAAGAGCTCTGGCACACAGGGAATGAAACTTCAAATTCATCCCTGTTCTCACTGGACATAAAAGGACTGTTCTTCCTTCTTCCTAGATAGCCTATCTAGCTCTCTGGTTATTAAATCACTGAGCTTTAAATGCAATCAATCACCCCTGGAGGAGGCACCCCAGGCTTTGCCATTAACTGAAGTTGCAGGGGTTTGGGAAGGATAATTTACAATAATGACATCATGAAAAATTTTTAGCACTTCTCCCCCAAAGATCTTAGTTCTATCAGATGGTATTTTCACTAAATTATGAGCCAAGGGAGAGAAAGAAAAAAACAATCATGGCAGAGATATGACAAATGAGCAGGTCTTATCTTATCCCAAGGCCACACTTGGCTTGCCAAATCATTCTTGGAAAAAGAAAAAAATAAGGTCAGATTAACTACACATGTCCCAACTTTAACCAGGGTAAGCTGAAATCACTGTTAAAGGGTGCCAGCCCCAAAGAACAGCAGAGGCTGTCCCAAAAGTCTTAATGCAGTGCATTATGGCATACAATGGCACCAACACTTTTGGGACATCCTGTATGTGGGCAACTTTCAATTACCTGTGGGTGGATAATCCATTTCAGATCGATTTATTGATTGATTAGTGCTTAGAATCTTTTTTTCCCTCTGTGACCCCAGGACAGTTTTTTTCCCCCCACATTTCATCTTTGTCCTTTTATCACTGAACCTCCAAGGATCTTAGGGTCATGGACACAGAGGTGGAAGGGACCACAGAGGCTATCTAGTTTAATCCTTTTATTTTACAGATGAGGAAAGTGAGGCTAGGAAATATTAAGTGACTTGCCCAAGGTTACAGGTAGTAACAGTGCCATAATTTGAACCCAGGTTTTCTGAGTCTAGAGTCAGAAGATACAAATTCATTTCAATATGAGCCTTAAAAAATATTATAATGACAAATCTGCTTCTGCTGGAATAATAAGTATTATAATATACCATATCCTAACGATAAACAAAATTTTTGGAGTATCCATATCATTGTCTCCTAATATGAACACCAAGAGTTGGGAAGACCTGAGTTGAAATCCTACCTCAGGTCACTCCCTAGCTAGGTGTCCCTGAACCTCAGTTTACTCATCTGTAAAATGGGGACAATAAGAGTACCTACCCCCCACAGCTGTTACAAGAATCAAATGAAATAAGACATAAAGCCCTCTGCAAAGTGCTATCTAAATGCTGGCTATTACTATCAGTAGCAGTACTGCTGGTTATTACTATTGTTATAACGGATTGTTGACTACCCGGGAACAAAGCTGAGTACAACAGTAAGACATTAGAGGGAAACAGCTGGAAGTTAAGTAGCTGTTTGCTTGTACTCTAGATCACACACCTCCCTGTAGACCTAACATGCTTAAACATACCCTCGATGCTTGCCATCAAAAGACAACAAAACCCCCACAAACCACAAACTAAATATAAAACCCCCAACCATGTGATTAGATGCTATATGGTCACCCATACACATAATCTGGAGTTAAAAGGGATTTTAGGAATCATTCTATCTAACCCCTTCATTTTATAGATGAAAAGATCAAAGTCAGGTGACAGGCCCAAGGTTCCAAGGAAGGGAAGTGGCCCTTGTGATGGGTGTGGCCTGTGCATCACACGACATCCCTTTCTAATGTGGGGAACTGCTGGTGCTTAATCATTTAATCAAACCCAGAGATGGGTAAATGATCTAGATTAGGACAGAAAGGCCCGGACACAATTATCACCACAACTGAAACTGTTAAAATAACAGCAGTCCGACTATTTCACGGTGAATCTATCCCATCTATCCCCTATCTGTATCTATATATCTAGATAAATGTGTGCGATTATATCACACACCCCATAACTGACTTTCAATAAAGTTCTCCTCTGATGCCTCATTGTGGTGTGGGGCTGGACATGCCTTCTTTGAAGACGGTTTAGGCAGAACACACCAAAGCCCTCCCAAATGGAAACATCTTTGAGTACAATGATGAAATGTCGATCTGTCTTCCAAGGACTGACTTATCTAAATTGGGAAAGGCTCATCCCAGTGAATTTTTTCAAGTACAGTAATGGATAAAAAAAAATCTAAGGCACAGACAGGTTTTGTGTTGCATCACAGCAATGTGTCTATTAGCTGGCAATATAAATACAGCTGGCAGTAAGGTGCTGGACTTGGAAAGACCTCAGTTTAAATCCTGCCACACTTACTGTCTGTGTGACCCTGGACAAGTCACTTAACCCTTTAGAGCCTCTGTTTCCTTATCTGTAAAATGAGGATAATAATAGCACCTACATCACAGGGCTATTGTGAGGATGAAATAAAATATGTAAAGTGCTTTTTTAAAATGTATACTATGTTATGGAAATGCTGGTTTTATTCCATAAAATAAAAATAAAAAAATTAAAAAGTATACTTAGCAAACATTAAAGTGCCAAATAAATGTTGCCCATCATCATCATCATCATCACCATGCCCACACTGTTGAAATCCCAGGTCCTTTAAGTATTCAAATTGAGTGTGACCATAGGAGGGAAGGTCCCATAAATTGGGCAGAAACAGAGAAGGAGCCGCTCATTAGTGCTCAAACACAGCCCCTCCCAGCCCCCAGTCCCCACTGGAGGTCCTTACCTGTTTCCTTATGGTTGAGCTGCGTCGGCTGTGGTGCGCGACCAGTCCATGACGACCAATCCAGGAGTGAAAGAGAAAGAAGGGGAAAAGGTGAGAAGGGGGAGCTATTCCAAAGCCTGGTGCAAAACTTTATTCCATCACTGAGCAGGAAGCTGTCATCCAACTTAGGAAAAGCAGGTGAGGAAGTCTATGTGGTGGCTCTGGATGCTGCTACCCCTCCCCCCAGCACAGGGCTCATTCCTCACCTGGCTGCCCTCACTGCTCTGGAAATTCTCTGGCCGCTTATTATCAGCATTCACCATCATCCTTCAAGGTTTCACCAGCCTGAGCCCTCTGCCTTCTCATGGCCCTCTGCCCCTCTGACTAGTGCTCTGACCTCCAGACCTTCACTGAAGGACAGCACTCCACTCAGCCATCCCATTTCCCACTTGGCTGCTCTACCTGGGTACTTCTCTGACAGATTTCTCCACCACGTTCCTGAGGGGCAAGGACTGTCTTTCTCTTTTTGTATCTGTATCCTCCACCTGAGGCCAATCCCCCCTTCCCAGCACCCAGAACTTAGCACAGAGCCTGGCACATCTTGTCCTTGTTCAGTCATCTTTTTTTAGTTGTGTCCAACTCTTCATGACCCCATTTGGGGTTTTCTTGGCAAAGATACTGGAGTGCTTTGCCATTTCCTTCTCCAGCTCATTTTACAGATGAGGTGACTGAGGTAAGCAGGGTTAAGTGATTAGCCCAGGGTTTCATTGTTGTTAAGTGTCTGAGGTTGGATTTGAACTCAGGTCTTCCTGACTCCAGGGCCGATGCTCTACCCACTGCACCACCTAACTACAGGGGCTTAATAAATGTTCACTGACCTTGGACATGACTAGGCCTCTGCCGTTTCCATGACCTGAAATGCTATCATTCTAAATTCAAGATGAGAAAGCAGGCAAAGCTCTACTTACAGGAATAGGACTTCCCATTTGTAAGAACTGAGAGACCATGGGATTTGTCACCAAAGAAGGCTGGAGAATACACTTCTCTGGAAATTTTAAACAATTCAGGCAGTTGTGTTTCTGGCTGTCAGTGCTGGTGGAAGTCAGGGGAGTGAGAGAGAGCAGAGATCCCTCCTGACCACAAACTGACTCAGAAAGCCACAAATTAACATTATCTCTATTTTGTTGTATTTTTATTTACTTTGTTAAACATTTCCCAATTATATTTTCATCTGTTTAGGGAAAAACTCTAGAGTTTTGGGGACCACAGGCATCCTTGAGTCAGGCCCTTCTAAGCCAGATGGCCCTCTGAGGGGCCCTTCTGGTTTAAGGAGTTCAGGCAGACTTGCTCTAATCTTTGATTCCTCTCTCACAATACATTTTAAGAAACTCCCTCCTCTTTCCTTCCAGTTAGAGAGATTAGTATTATTAACAGAGTCTTTGCTATAATCCATACTGAAAAAAGATGATAGTCAAATGAAGTGATTTCTAAATAATGAGTCCATAATTACAAATGGCCTTTGGATTCTTTTTTGTATTGGCAGATACTAATAGCTGATAAGATGGGCTGAAACAGAAGGCCCCAAGGAGGCCTGTCCATTAAAGCTTTTTCACAGTTTAAATCAGCATGCTTCCAGGCATCTGAGAACTATCAGTAATGTGAAAGGCAGGCCTACAGTATGCTGTGACTTGGGAAAGTGGTATTTCCTGGGGGATCTCTAGGGCTTCCTCAGGGCACTGGAATCACTCACAAGGCTTCTGGATTCTCCAGGGGGAGCCAGATTTCTACTCAAAGTTGCTGCTTTACTCTGAAGAATATTTCAGTACTGGCAAATAGCCACTAATTAAGATCTGTCTTCTTTGTTAGTACAGGAGAAATGTCCTCAGAGACCAAGTACTTCTTTCCAGATCTGTGTTCTCAGTGACAGAAGTGGCACCGGCCCCTCGTTCTGCTGCTGTGATCCTGAAGCTGACGCTAGGCCTCCCGGATGCTCCGGCATCTTGTCTTTCCTACACAGGCTATTTCTGGGGCTTCCTTTCATTGCATCCTCCTCTAGCTAAGACTCTCTGAGAATCCCAGTTCCATTTCAGACCAGATGGGGTCAGCAGGACAGAGAGAAAGAAGGGTCCTCCTTTGTAAAGTCATGGCATGTTTTTATAGCACAGATCCTCAGCTCTTTCTCAGTCTAAGAACAGTCCACTCCCTACCCAGTCAATGCTCCCAGCCGCCCCCTCTCTTCTAACCCTGCTCAGGGCTGTCCCCAGCCACACCTACCTGGCCAGAGAGCAATCTGTCCGTTGACCTGTAGGAAAGACAAAAGATCTGAGTTAGAGAGTGAGGCACTGGGCCACTGGGAAGGTCAGAAGCCAGATTCTGGGAGAAGGAACTGAACCGCATTTGAGTGGGAAGGTCAAGAGGTGGTGGTTGAGGGGAGAGGAAGACAGTAGCTCTGGAGAAGGAGAACTCTGAGATTGCTCCCCAGAGTCCCAGCTATGAGGAGAGACAACCCTCCCCAGCAAGAGGGAGGCTCCTCCAGGGCAGGAAATGAGGAAAAATAGCCCAGACTCCTCTCTGCCTGCACAATGGGCTTCCAGGGTGAGCCCTTCTGTTCTTGGTCTGCCAATCCCTGCTTTTCAGAGCTAGAGAAGGGACTGGGGGACTGGGGAAGGGGTGAAGACAGACAGATTCCACATGGCTAGAAGGAAAATCAGAAACTCGTCCAGAACTGGGAGTCCTTGTGGACTGGCAAACACTGGAGCATTCTAGGGTGTTGGCTGGGGGTAAGCAGCTAGGGGACTGGGGTGTAGTTTTTGGTTTCTACATTTACTTCAATTCAACCTGACAAGATGGATGGGAAAAGGCAGTGTCAGCATGGCCAGATAAGCTCTACTTAAAATTTCCTAGACTGTTTGTTAGGGATAGAGAAGGAAGACCCTTTAAGCACATGCTTGAGCTAGGACAGCTAGCTTTCCACACTCCTTCCCACTCAAAGAAAAGCTTCTGAAAGGAGCAAAGGTGGCTGGGGGATTTGAGAGCAAATTATTTCCCCCTCTTAAAGGCTGCTAATTGTTGATTAGAGTTAAACATGTCTTGCACAGCCCCTTCCCCTTCCTGACACCAACCTCTCATCTGTAAAAATATTATTCTGAGCCATTATTTTCCACATCTGTCCCATTTCCACCCTGGAATATTCATACACATCAATTATCCCAACAACAAGAGCGCTTGCATTTATGGTGACAAATACATGCAGAAGCCAGAAACATAATGACTTGCAGATAGGAAAATCTTCTGCTATTTTTTTTTAATTGCTGGAACTTGTCATCTTTAGATTAAGGTAATTTGCAAAAATAATAAATGGTCACCCATCCTTTTCCCATACTTGATACACTTGGTAGGTGTGTAGATATATGCCTTCAGGTCTTGGACTGGCTTCAACCAATAAGGCTATATCTAGAGGCTGTTTAAAATTTGTTTGCCCTAAGGAAATCATACAGTTCCAGCTTGCTGAAAATAGGACTGAGCCTTCTTTCTCTCTGACATCTTATGAGTAATCTGATATCCTGGGAGCAAAGGCTTTCTGTAAACAGAGATTGGCTCCTGATGTCCGAAGCTGATCAGAGCCTCTGGTGAGTGGGTGGGTGTGCCCAAAGTGAGGCAGAGAGAGGGCTCAGGGCAGGCTAAGTTACTTTGGTCACAGGGCATAAAATGTTTAAAAACCTGATCAGAGGAGGTACAAGTGCCTTTAATGATGTGGGGGTGGCTAAGGACGTGTGGTGCGTGTGCACCTCTATGTGCCTGTGTGTAGGTGGCATGTACACACTGGTGTGTGTGTGGGCCTATGTGTATGTGCTATGTCTGTATGTACATTGTATGTGTTGCGTGTGCCTGCATGTGGTGTGTACACACCAGTGAGTTTATGTGTATTGTGTACACACCAATGTATGTATGTGTGTTGTGTGTGCCTGTGTATATGTGGACCTGTGGGTATGTGGTGTGTACACACTGGTGTGTATGTGTATTGTGTGTGTTGTGTTTGGTGTGTGTATGTGTGTGTGTGTGGACTCACACTCTGTAGGTCAGTCTCAGAGGAAGACCTGTATGAATGAATGCAGCTTTGTTCTTGGCAGGAGTGAAGAATTCAACCCCCACATTCTGTGATCTGCTGCGATCTGCCCTCTTTATTCTTGATCTATTCCTAACTCTGGAGAATAAAGAAATAGAGGGAAAGATGGAACCTGGCCTCCAGAGGCATCTCAAGCCTGGGAATCCCCATCAGTCACAGGAAGCCAGGGGCCAGCATGAAGGAGGCCGAGGAGCTGGCAGAGGGCCACCTCCCCTCCCCCAAGCCCTGGGACACTCCTTCACCTTTCCCTTCTCTGTCTGTCAGTTCTGTGGAGAAAGGCCAGAGCATCTGTCCAGAATCACGCCTTGCTACTTTCTGGGGATCTGGCTTGGGTCATCCTATGACACACCCCAGGCTCACCACTGCCTCTGCCCCTGGACCCAAAGCAGGGGTAGCAACACTTGGCAAACAACAACTGCAAAGTGGCTGCTCTTCTCATGCTAACACGCAAGTTATCCCAAAGCCTGGCGCATCTTGCCCTTGCCTTCACCCCCTTCTTTCTGGAGAGCGCCCGCTCAAAGGATCATCGGGACCCAGAATGTGCACTTGGGAGTTCCAGTTACCAGACTTCCTTGTGCCCAGCTTATCATCACATGGAAGAGGCAGCCTTTCTAACGAGGCGCTGGGATGATAAATAATCAATCAGCCTCCTTACCCTAACTGTGGCAGAGGAGGCCAAGGGGGGTGGGTGGAGAGCAAGCATGCTCCATTTAAACAAATAGATGATGCCCATTAATGCTTCATTAAGCATTCCCCTTTTGCCATCACTCAAGCAGTCATTTGCAAGGGGGCGCAGAAGGGGGAGAAGGGGGAGGAGATGCTGCTCCTGTATCAAACAGACTGGAAAAAGAAATGTATTCATAAAACATGAACATGCCCATTCTGCCCAGCTTAGCTGGGGCTGAGGCATGAAGCTCACTACTTAGTTCAGTGGGGCCTAGGCTCAATGCCTCCCCCACGGCCAAACCACCAGCTCGGTCCTGCTCGTCTGTACTCACTTTCTCCCAAGGTTTTCTGGAGAAGGTCATGCTTGGCCTGAAGCTTGGTGATGAGGTTCCTGCCTTCCAAATACTCCTTCATTTTCTGTGAGGGAGAAGAGGAGAGAAACAATCAAACCAGGCCAGGGGAAAGAGAAAAAGAGATCAAACCAGCTACATGAATCACTTCCAAAAGTCATCCTTTGTCCCGACTCTGTTTTGTTTTGAACTTCTTTGAGGCCACAGGAATGGGGGCCAGTACTCACACGGCATAAACAGGGTCCAGTCTGTTTTTCTGGGCCCATGGTTACTGTATTCCCTCCCTCTCTAAGGCCTCTTAGGTTTCTCTCCTCCATCTCTTGCTTCGGCTTTTCAGAGGAAAGAGCAGAAAGACCTAGTTGGATTCAGCCAATCTTCTCCATGTATGTGTGAGGACACACATCTGTCACTTGTTACAGCTGCTGCAATCCAGTACTCCACCCCACTCCACCCCCAGCTCCAAAGCACACATTCCAATGCACCAGGAGGGACCCCAATCACAGGCCCAGCCTCTGCCCCAATTATAAGTTTGGGATGCAAAGCATCTTCCTCTGAGGTCATACCCCAATCAGCTTCTTTCTACTGCCTGGCCTCCTCTTTCCCCTAGCCTGCATTTAGACTCTTTGTGGAAGCCTTGGAATTTCTTAGCATTTGTAGGGAGGGGCTGAGGCCCTCCCCTCACCCAGTTCTATACACATGATGAGGTTATGGAAATGAATTCTGCTCTAACAAACACAAGATAACTGCTGTGCTGTGTGCTCAGACTTAGCCTCTATCAACCTATACCATCCAATAACTGAATGGACTTCCCTGGGCCCTGGAAGTTATAGTGAGGCTGGATGGCTCACTCAGATGTGCCCAGGGCCAGCGGCTTCAAGTTCCAGGCTTTTTTCCCCTCTTCTTTCCACTATGGGCACTGTTTTCAAATCTGAAGTTATTAGCCTTGTCCTAGATGGCAGACCTTTTCTGGACTCTGTTTTAATAAAGGATGCTCTCAGGTTAGACAGACATCCTACACTGCTTCAGTCGTCATTTGGTTGGGAGCCTGTCCCTGAACCACTTTCCAGGTCAGCTGTTCCAGCTTCCGGAGCCCCAGAGAGGACCTGCCCTCTCTCTGAAGTCACCCACATCCCATTCTGCAGCTTCCTTCCCCTGAAGGCTCTAACACAAGGAGCTGGCAGGGAGAGGTATTAATGACAGGCTTCACTCTGAAACATTTGGAAAATGGGCTGCTCATTACTTCTCAGATTCCCTCCTGACTTCCAAGAACAGAGATGGGAAAAGGAAAGAAGGAAACAGGGCACAGGCCTGGTGGGAGAGGCCTGTGATTCTTAGCCAGGCTGAAGGATTAGTTCTCTCTAAAATTCTGGCTGAGTATTTAGGTAGAGGCAAGGAAAAAAAAAGGTGTTGGGTTTCTTTTGGTGCAATGTCCTTGTTACCCAGAGATGGTGACATTGGCCTACTAAGAAATGGAGGCAGCTTTGGTACAGCAAAGCCCTGGATTTGGGGTCAGAAATCCTGGGGTGGAGTTCAGGGGATGGTACCTTTTACTTGGCTGGTTTGGAATAAATGTCTATAGAACTAAACTGTGCTTCACTGAGTCCTAACTTACTTATTAACCTTTCAGAGTTTCAGTTCATAGGATCATAGCTCTAGGCTTGGGTGGGACCTTAGGGTTCTTCTCTTTCAACTTAAGTGACTTGACCAAGGTCACACATGAACTAAGTGGTACAGCTGGATTTCAAACTCAAGCCTGGTAACTCTAAATCTGCCCCCCCTTTCACTGAACAAGGCTGATCTTCTTAAGTTTGTTTCTTTTTCTGGAGGGGAGAGAAGGGGGCAGAGAAGCTAGGGCTGTGAGGTTCTGCACCTGTGATGTCTTGGGTATAAGGAATTCCCAAAGAGGAAATTCCCTCTGCCAATGCAGATTTCACTGGTATAGGGAGTTCTTGGGGAAGAATTTTCTCTACTATAATGGGTTAGTAACAGCTCTTAAGGGAGTTTTTCCTGGAGACCCTGAGACTTAAGTGACTTGTCCAGAATGGCACAGTCAGCTATGTGCCTGGAAGGGGAGGGGGTGCTTTGGAAATGAACTCAGACACTCCTGACTCCATGGCGGACTGTCTACCCACAGCCCCAGACTGCCTGTCTCAATGCCTGCACTGTCCTTCCCAAGGCTACCTACTATCTATAACCATCTTAGCTCTGCACTGATCCCCAGGGGTCCGAGGATAAAATGCAGACCCCAATCTGGCTCCCCCCAGCCTTGCCCCCTCCCTTCACACTTCCGGTTTCTTAGCTGCCCCTCCAGACCTTTCCCTCTCAGAATCCTCAGCTCTGATACCACCTTGTCCCAGAAGTCTGCCGTCTCCTCCCCCTCACCCACCTTAGCATTCTCTCTCATTTTCTCCTTCCTGTACTTAGTAGGAGCTGCAATGCCTTAATATTTATAAATAAATTGTAATCCTACTCCCTTACATTTATAAAGCACTCAGAGTCTAAAAGTGCTTTGTAAAGATAACCTCATTTGATCCTCACAACAACCCAGATAAGGAAACTGAGGCAGGCAGAGGTTAAGTGAGTTGGCCAGGATCACACAGCTTCTAAATATCTGAGACCACATTTGAACTCAAGTCTTCCACTTAGCCAACTACCTACAAGCTGTATACTCGTTGCCCCCTCCCCACTGGAATGTCAGTCAGCTACCTTGGGGTGTGTGTGTGTGTGTGTGTGTGTGTGTGTGTGTGTGTGTGTGTGTGTGTGTGTGTGTGTGTGTTTGTGTGTGTGTGTGTGTGTGTGTGTGTGTGTGTGTGTGTGTGTGTGTGTGTGTGTGTGTGTGTGTGTGTGTGTGTGTGTGTGTGTCCTCAGAGCCCTGCATGTGGGTGAAGTACAATGGAAAAGTATTTTATAAACTGTGTGTGTGTTACACTGAGCAATTTAGAGCCCCTCACTGAGCGTTCCCTCCTTGCACCTGGCAGGATATCTGCCTCAGTTCAGGGGTCAGAGAGGCAGCAGGACTTAGGACACAGAGTGCTAGACCTGGAAATGGAAAGCCCTGAGTTCGAAGCCAACCTCAGAAACTTATTAGCTGTGTGGCCCCAGGCAAATCACTTGACTTCTAACTTCTGTTTCTTCATCTGTAAACTGGGAATAAGAACACTATGCAATGAGATAACACATGTAACCCACTACATAAGCATCAACTAGTTGAGGTCCAGTCCATCTAAAAGAAGATAACAGAATTTTTTCTCTAGCACATGCGGAACTTGTGATCTTGACCTCACTACCAGCATATTCTAAACCAGGACTTCTTTAATTTCTTCCACTCGTGGCCCCTTCAGTGCTTCTTAAACTGTGAGTCACAATCCCCTAGAGGGTCTCAATCCATAGTTTAAGAAGTGCTGTAAACAATTCTGTTATTAATTCAGTGACTCCCAAAGGGGCCCAAGCCAAGGGGCTGAAGAAGACATCCAGTCCCTTACAAAGTACTGGTTTTGCTGTATGTGTGACCTTGGGGAAGGTCCTTTGCTTCCCTGGGCCTCAATTTGGTGAGGACAGTATCTATATTTAAGACACTAAGAAGCCTGATTTTCTCCAATAAATGTTTGTGAAGATATACAAGATAACTCTGAACACCCTGAAAGAAGGCCACCCCCCACCTTGTTTCTGTATCTTCAAAGGCCCTTCTAGCACTGTGCTATGTACACCAAATAAATATTTATTGGATACTGGAATCAAACTGCAGGGGAGTTATACTATGCTTTTTAGAGTAAGCAGGTGTCCCCAAACACAAGGAAGGCCTGGCAGGCACCTGGGATCCAAGTTCATCTGGTCACTTCAGCAGAGACAGTCTCAATGTGATGTGTGGAGAGCTCATCTTTGATGACAGAGGGCCAGGCTCAGCCCCGAAGACAGGGGGCTGCTCCAGATGCTCCCATACTCCCCCAGACAGAACTCTCTTAGGTTCAGAGATGAGGACTTCAGGAATCCTCTAGGTCTGAGTCCCTCCTTTTACAGATGAAGAAACTGGGGACCAGGGAGGAGAATGATTGGCACAAGTCCCCCCATGATGTGAACTCGGGTCCTTCCAAATCTGGACCCAGCACTCCTTCTAGGGTCACTCAGCCTGACTCTCTCAGTAATTCAGGCCAGCCAGCCAGGTGAGAATGCTTTAAGCCCTTCCACTATAGTGCTCTCAGAGGCACCAGCAAGGTGGTTCATTGGATAGCAACCTGGGCCTGGAATCAGGCAGACCAGAGTTCAAATTAGGCCTCAGACACTTAACAGTTGTTTGACTCTGGGCAAGACCCTTAACCTGTGTTTGCCTTAATCCACTAAAGGAAATGGCAAACTACTCCAGTATCTTTACCAAGGGAACCCCATGGACAGCACTTGCATATTATAGTCCACAGGGTCACTTTTGGGGCAGATAGGTGGTGTAGTGAATAGAGTGCCAGGCCTGGAGGCAGAAAGACCTGAGTTCAACTCTAGCCTCTGACACTTACTAGCTGAGTGACCTTGGGCAAGTCACTTCACCCTGTTTCCCTCAGTTTCTTCAACTGTAAAATAAGCTGCAGAAGGAAATGGTGAACCAATCCAGTATATTGGCCAAGAAAACTTCCAAAGAGATCCAGAATAGTTGTACACCACTGAAAAGCACTCAACAACAACAAAAAGTGCTGCCAAGATCATTTCCGGTTTGTGCCCCCAGGCCCCTTTGTGTTCTTGCATAGGAACATCTGCATGATAATAGGTTCCTTTGTTGGCTTCCGGGCTCCATCTGTTCTTCTACCTGCTGTCAATCTTTTCTGGGTGATGTCCTAATCATCAACTGGTGCCTAATTGTGAGGCCTGGAAGAGCAGCCTAGGGCCCGAGGAATCCAGAGCAAATAGCCCAGTGCTAATTCTCCCCCTCCCCCTCCCCACAAGCTCCTTCTCAGAGACAGTCACCCAGGAGACAAGCTCTATAATGAGGAAATGCTCACCAAGAAGCTGAAACCCCAACCAGTCTGACCGCTTAGAAAACAGCCAGAATCCTGAAAGGGGCTAGATGCAAATTCCCTGCTCTCACTCCTTTGGTAGTTGTGATCCCGGAAACCTTTTGTTTCATTCATGTTCGCAGTTCACTAGTTAGCTCCAGCTGTCAGTCAGTACCTCATTAAAATAAATAACTATCGGATAAGCAGGTATGATGGATTACCTTTTGAAATTCCATTTAAATCCTAAAGGATTCAGAGAGTGTCAAGGTATGACTTGCATCCCTAATACCAGAGGAGTGGGCTGGTTAACAGTGGTCCAGCAGCTTTCCCTTAGGGTGAGCCAGTTATGAGGAAAGTGAATTGGTTCTGATTCTACTCCATGAATGATTTTCAGCCATTTTACTTAAAATTTCTGCACTCTTGTCTATGTAACCAGCTCTCCACTGTATGGGAAATAAGATGAATAATCATGTCTTTACCCTAAGGAGTTGAGTTGGGAGCTGTGCCACTGGATTTTTTTTAAATGCAGAACAGATTGAATAAGCAGGGGCTGTCAAAGTCATAAAAGGAATAGATGGATTTTCAGATGATTTCTGAAAGAGGTCAGAGAACCAGGAACAGCACTGCATCTCTAACAGGTTCCGATCTTCCAGAGAATGACAAAGACCAATCTCTAAGCCCCTACTGAGACTTTCATTATTAGTGACTTTTAAGCTCTTGGTATTTCTTTCTTCAAAGCTCTTTACTAACATTAACTAATTAATTTTCCCCAACTCCTGAGAAATATCACTGCGATCTGTTGTTTTCCTCTTCCTGAATGGAAGAACAAAGGAAGAAAGGGGGAAACATTTTCTTCAAGGTCATTTGGCCAAAAATAGAAGGAAGCTCCCAGAAGCCACTGAGACCAATGACCCCATCTCCATCCAGTTACCCCCAACCCCCACCTCCTTGTGACTCATGGCATATATGAATACATTTGAAATAGATAGCAGTTCTGGGGATCAGTTAGAATATAAAAAGATTTTCCCCCCTCTATGATGCTAACTATAGAAACTGTGATCTTGGCATCATTTTGAGTACGTTCCAAACAATTCTGTAACCAGTGTGAATTAAAAACTGATCAGGGCTGATGGTCTGATTAAGGTCCTAGTCCCTTTTAAGGTACTAGATTGGGAGTCGGAGCCCTGAGGTTCTAGTCTTGACTTTGCTGTATAATCCTGGGCAAGTTACTTAATTACACAGGCCTCAGGTTAATGAGATGAGAGGCTTCCATACATAAGATTTCCCTACCTCAGTGTTACCCCCATCAGATTTGGTTCCAAGGCAAGAGATTTTTTTTTTCTTTCCCTCAATTAAGAAGCATCAATTAGACAAGGATTATAGTTAACTATTAGCAAGTGTGTCATCCAGTATGGAAGCTAGGTTGGTAATAAAATGAAGGAGAAGAAATGCTCCCACCCAGCAGGCATAGCAACTAGCCTCAGGCAAGCAGATAAATGGGTTAGAGCCACATCTGCTCAAAGGGCAGGCACCTCAATTCCTCTGAATGGGTGAGAAAAGCTGGGGTATTCAGGGATCTATACATGTTCCCTCTTTAAATACTCTCCAACACCTACTCTATGAAACTTCACACCCCCTTAATGTCTCAGCTTCTTCCTGGCATACACACTAACTTGAGAAAATGGAATGGAAGCTGGTGGCCCTTTACTTAATAAATCACAGAGGCACTCACGTGTTTTTAAGACCCCCCCCTTCCCCCCCCTGCCACTTACAGAGAGGACATAAACCTCACTGGACTTAAGGCACACAACTCTAAAGTCAGAAGTATCTAGAGTTAACGGAAGAGATCAAAGCCCCCAAGCTTGTTTTCTCCAAGCCATGCTCAGGGACATGGATATTATCATATGGACTCTTTCCCCACCACAATCCAAGCACAATAAAATCCCACTTCTGACTATCCTTTTGTTACCCACTTCAGACAGGAAACAGCTGTCAGATGGAATTCATACAACGGCAAACCTTCAACAGGAGGAGGTCTCTAGTTCAGCTGATGGGACAGAGGCATCTTCACCTCCTGATTGTTTCTGAACACCTTTTCCTTCTGGCTCATTCCCTTCACCTAATCTGACTGCAGGATCTCAGGTAGCTAGTAGAGGTCAATCCAAACAGCCTTTCAGGGTCAAGAGAAGCAGAGCCCTACAAAGTTATCTGAAGTGTGTTCCCCACCCCCAGGACCAGACTTGGAGAAAACAGTGGACACATTTTTTTTTTTTAAACCATCAGCTACAATTGTACTTAGGCCAGTGGCATGTTCTGCTCCCATCACTTTCTGATAAAATGAAAATACTTTGTTTTACACTTTTGGAAGTCACTAAATCCTATGGAATTGTGTATCTGTTATTTATATGCATAGACATCCTCAATTCAAGAGGCTTCATTAAGCCCCAATAACATGCCAGGCATTGTGAGCAGGAGCAGCCCCATGAAGTCCTTACCTAAATGTTCTATCTATAGGGGCTAGGGTTTCCCAATGCATCCTGGGCCATCTCCAGTCATCTTGATGAATATCTGGCCAGTGGACCCAGATGGCTCTGGAGGAGAAATGGAGGCTGGTGCCCCTGCACAGCCCTCTCTCACTCAAATCAAAGTCAGCTGCAAGCCATGCATGTCATCATTCCCTGATGTCATGGTCCTCTTGGAGAACGAAGGACAAACATAACAACAACAATCTCATCGAGCTCCTAGCAAACCATTCTGTATCCTTTAAAAATGTGTGAATGAATGAGTGGAGAAAAGACATGTCTAAAGGCAAGTGAATTTCAGACTTTCCTTGCAGTGTTTAATCAAGGGGTGAAGAGATATCCTTCACCATTGCTGGATCGTAAGACCATAAAATTGGAGCTGGAAGGGGCCTATGCAGCCATCAAGACTCATCATTTAATAGTTGAAGAAAGAGAAGTTAAGGGACTTGCCCAGGGTCACACAGCCAGAAAGTGTCAAAGGCAAGATTGTAACCCTGGTCTTCACAAAAGTGAACAGTGGAAATCTGTCTTGCTGAGATATGCAGGGTTCACTTTGCAGTCAGTCTCTCTTGAACCTAACATGGCTCACACTAGAGAAAATGTGCAGAATGGGTCTGTTCTGGAAAAGGAACTAGCTGTGAGGCTTTGCCTTCTACCTTCCCTTGGTCTGTGTGCACCTGGGTTGAAGTTCAGGCCCTATCACCTAACACAGGGCTAAGCCTTGGTTGTCTCATCTGCAAAATTAAGAGTGGATCCAATGATCTTGAAGCTCCCCCTTCCAGCTCTACAACCCTGAAATTCTCCTTGAAGGACTATTTCTACATCTCTGCAAATAAATGACTTTTATGGACCGTGTTTCTAATTCCCATGATGCCATCTGGGTAGATCAATCAGATGACATTCGACGGTGGTTAAGGAGTCTTCCTAATGGCCCCATTTGTTTCCAGGTGAGCAACCAGAAAGTAGATGCCAAGACAAATGACCTCTCCCTAGCTTTCTGACAGACATGAGCTTCTACCAGGACTTCCACTGATTTGACTCGAATGTATGTGCATGCACACATGTTTGCACATGTGTTTGGGGGAATAAAGGACATAGACAAATGCAGAGAACTTTGGAGGGAGCAGAGGCAACACCCACATCTGCAGAGCTGTTGGCTTTTGTGGTCTGGCAATCACGGGGAGACGTGTGACTGCACCCTTAATCCAGAGAGTGGCATTACTTAGACACCCCCACCCCATTCGTGATTGTCCATTTCAGCTTGCCTGTCATCATTTTATGAATTATTTGGATCATTCTGAGGGCCTGTCTATGAAAATGATAAATTCCCTCTTAAACTTATTACAAGTTAAGACTTGTGAGACTCTTGTCAACCAAGGTAATTTGCTCACACGACAGAGCATTTTTAATAAACAGCCACCTTTTTACAAGAGAGGTGGGAAGAAAGCTGGACAGCACTGTGTTGCGACAAAGGGTCAGAGAGTGGCCAGGGTCTGAGCAGTCCCTCATCAGCACTAGTGTGAGCTGAGCTGGACTCCTTTTACAGAGCTGTTTCTAAAGGTAAAGGCAGCAATATGAACTAAAACTGATCAACATCCCTGACAAAAGTCGTCTTGAATAAACACAAGCTTCATCCCTAAATTGAAAAGCAGCCTTTCCAAACATGACTGGAATGCTCCCTTCTACTTGACTACAGACCTCCCTGGTTTTAGGTCCCAACTAAAATCCCACCATCTACAAGAAGCCCTCCCCCACCACTCTTAATTCCAGTGCCTCCCGCAGTGAATGATTTCCTATTTGTCCTGTAGCTTGCTTTGTATATCTTTGTTTGTATGTTGTCTCCCTCCCACCCCCCAAATCTTCCCATTAGACTGTAAGCTCCTTGAGGGCAGGGACTGTCTTCT
Organism: Petaurus breviceps papuanus; assembly: GCF_028583685.1. Taxonomy (NCBI): domain Eukaryota; kingdom Metazoa; phylum Chordata; class Mammalia; order Diprotodontia; family Petauridae; genus Petaurus; species Petaurus breviceps. The sequence goes on along the minus strand of NW_027187372.1, from coordinate 32,748,627 downwards.
GCCTCTTTTTTTGGATCCCTAGCACTTAGCATAGTACTGGCACTCAGAAGGCACTTAAGAAATGCTGACTGACTGACTGATGCTTAGAAAGTGTTGATTTAAGTTTTTGGACTAAAAGAATATCTGATATGAAAACTGTCTGAAACATCCCAAGATCACTAGGTCAGTTAAAGCAATGGTACATCTCAACAGTCCAGACAGAAACCTGTCACTCGTTAAAAATCTCCAGAGAAGGTTCTTCATTCTCAAGTTGTCTGGGGTATGCAAATCCTTCTGATACCCAGGGGCTTCATTCTAATGTTTCATCCAAACCCCTCTTACATCAATGTAAACCCAGCACAATTCCCCTGTACAACTTGTATTGTGATGTTTTTTCATACAACTGAACTATTAACTAGATAACAGGACTCATTCTTGTATTAATAGGTTAAGTTCCTACTTATTTGTTTTTCCAACTCTAGCATAACATAAAATGAAAAAGGTTCTGGGTAATTAATTTAAAAAAAACAAAAAACAAACCAGATTCCTTAAAGGGGTTTTTTAAGAAAAGCAAATCATTAGTTCTTAATAGGGAATGGGCAGTATTTAATGGAGAATTAAACACAAATTATTCCAGTTGAAGGAGAAATTCAATTTACTGGGCATAGACTATTTCTTGACTGTGAAACAAGTTAATTCTTTTCATTCAGACTCAGCATGCAGATTCACTGGTTATATTTCATCTCACATCTGCAAACTTAATTTCTCCTTTCTTGGTTGTCAGAAGATTAGGAAATAAATTTTAGTCCAGGCATCAAATTCTATTTGGCAAAACCAAAATAACTTAATTATTAAAAAGCAAAGCCAATGGCAGGCCAGACAGCTTTCAAAGGACTGTTAATACAATTTTTAAAAAGCCAGCTTGGCTGTGAGGAGACTGAAATACACAGATGAAATATTTTTGGATACTTTCTGCAAAAATAAAAAAAAAGAGTATATGTGATGCATTTAGACTGTAACATGAAAGATTTAGGGTAGACTCAAAGAAAAATTTTCCGATAATGGTTGTAAAACACTGGCACTAACTCCCCTGAGGTTACAGATTTTAAAAACAGGATAGAGTTTCATTTGGCTGAGATCCTTAGAGCCTAGGGAGTGAATGGGATGACCTCCCAAGATCTATTCCATCCCTCCGATCCTATGTGGATGAAAAGGAAATCTTTTAAATGGAAACCTGCTGGCTATTTAAAAGGCTTGTGAAAATGAGTGTTTTCCTATTTGAACTTTTGGGGGAATGCCTTCCTCTTCTGGAGTTAGCTCTTGGACCATATTCTAGCTGGTAAGTATTCATGGCTTTAAATGCAGAGGATAACACCAAAGGGATGAGGCTGCCCATCCAAAAGTCCTTGGAGAGGGAAAGGAAACAAAAGCAAAACACAGACTCCGGGTTTCCATGGCCTCAAAGAGCAGGAGTCTGGAGGCCGCCCATACACCAGAGACCAACCCCCTCCCTGCCGTACCGTGAAGTAGAACTGCTCCGTCTCCTGCTGGTTGGCTCTCCTCTTGGCGATGCTGGGCTTGCTCATGAAGGTTTCTGAGACAGTAGATTTGACAGACTCCATGGAGTTGCTGTACTGAAAGCAGTCAGACACATCAAAGTCCTCGATGGTCACGATGTCTTGAATGGTCTGCAGGGTGGCTTCCATCGTCTTCTTCACCTGTTATGCCCAGGAGCGGGAGGATGAGGCAGGGGATGAAACAAGGCATAAAACTGGGGAGGGGAGAATACTGAAGCACAAGTATGGTGAGGGGACCTGACTGCCACCTGAGAGTATCCAAAGGCTTGGGTCAGAGGTTGTGTGTGTGGCTCAGCCAGAACAAAGGCCTGAAAATGGTCGTGCCTGGCCCTGCTAATCACTTGACATAGTTCCTGGGTTTGGTGGGAAATACCAAGGGAAGAGGAAGAAAGCAATCCAAGTAGAGGGAAGTATGACTCCAGAAGGAGGTATTTGGTGGCGATTTATTTTCTTGCACTACAGGGAAAGTTGGGTTAAAAGAGGGCCCTCCTTCACCACTGCATCCTGAGAAGTTTTGACTTTGGATCCCTGGCACCTAACACAGTATTGGCCCAGAGGAGGTGCTTCATAAACATTTCTTGATTGGTTGAGGCAACTAGATGGATAAGAGTGTTGGACTTAGAGTCAAGAAGATATGGATTCAAATCCTGCCTCGGACACCTAATGTCTGTGTGACCCTATCTCCCTCAGCTTCAGCTTCCTCATCTGTAAAATGCGGATAATGATAACACGACCTCACTGAGTTTTTATGAAGAGCAAAAGATACAAAGTACAGTGAAAACTTTAAAGCACTATTCGAACACTAGCTGTTGTTACTGTTGTTTTTGTTAATCAGTTGATCTAGGATAAGATGCAACAGACTAAGTCTGGAGATCTGGGTCCTAAAACCTGGTTTCATCCTAGGCTTCACTGTATAACCATTTAATCTATTCTTCCTTGTTTGTAAAGTAAGGAGGTTCTTCTTCACCCATTCCAGATCTAGAAAAGTGAGACAAAGTGAGATGAAAAAATGGGAAGCTATTTGAGCTGAGAAGCTAGATAATTGATTGAACCACTTCTTTGAATTTATTCGAAGTCCTGAGTTCAAATCTGACCTTAGATACCTAACAGTTGTGTGACCCAAGGCAAGTCATTTAAAAAAAAAAAATCTCTTTGCCTCAGTTTCCTTGACTATAAAATGGGACCTCCCAAGGTTGTTGGGAAGATAGAATGAGTTAATATTGATGAAAAGCACTTAGAATAGTGCCTGCCATATAGCGGGCACTGTACAAATGCTCGTTCCCTTCCCTTCCCTCTTCCCCTTATTATTGAAAGCACAGAAGCAGCCCTCCTCTAGGCAGGGCAGAGACAAATGAATCGACAAAGCCAAAGGCCCGTGTTTGTTTGAAAATGCTAGAGAAAACCAGGCACGAGGGGGTGGTTCCAGAGATACAATATTGTTCACACAGCTGCCAAGTGCCATTTCAATGAAACGTGTAGAGGAAAAAAAAAGACATTTCTTAGAGGCTTAGAATAGAGCTCAGCCTTTGGCCATGCCAGAGTGACTTCCTGGAGTTCAAGGGCAGGATGTAGGACTAGAGGAAAGTACAAGCCTCTGTTTGCTAAGGAAATGCCTGCCAGGGCCTGAGACATCCTCTGCATGCTCCCTCCAACCATCCCCAGACAAAGCATCTGAAGGAGGTATGACAAGAAAGCTGAGGGGATGAGACTCCAGGACCAGGAAACTCACCTCTTCGTTCTCAATCTTCAGGGTGGACAATCGAGACTGCAGCTGCTGGCACCTCTGGACCAGCTCACTCTGGACAGGCTGCTGGGCACACAGCTGGGAGGCCTGCCAAGAGGAAGCAGCACCAAAGAGAGGGTCAGGGACAGGCCACACTTCTTCTTGAGGGTTCAGGAGTTGAGGCCCCTGGTGATAAAACTAGCTAATTTAAGGGTAACCCATCCAGTCTTTCACGTGGAAACTCCAGAGCCAACTCTCGAAGAACTGAGTTTTGATGAGAGGAGAAAGGAAGAGGAAACCACTTCAAGCCAGTGGACATAGAGATGACCAGTGACCCACCTCTTGGTCTTGCTTAGCAGGGATAAGAGCTCTCTGTGGAGGGAAGGCCTACTCTGTATGGAGAGTACACCAGCCCACCTCAATCTGTCAGGTGTTCCCAGCGCTAGAGGAGAAATGCTTCAGCAAATCTAGACTTCCTTCTGGAGGTCCAAGTGGCCACCATCCCCGTCTCCAACTACAATGCCAGGAGGCTAATCTGGCCTTGGGAAGTTTCAATGGCAGCCAGCATAGGTTTACACACTCAGACTATGCACAACCATGGAGAAAAGTTCACAGTTTAGGTCTGCATTGAGGCCTCTGTAGCTGTAGTTTGGGATTTTCCAAAGAGCCATCTTTCTAGCCTGGTTTTTCATCAGTCTGGGTGAGAGAGTTGGAAGCCTGGCCCATCTTACGAGGATCAGGCAGGTGGCTGTGCAAACCCAGTTAATACTAGGGGCTTTGTCACTGCCTCCTCAAGAGCGTCCAGCATTAATCCCACCTGCTGTGGCTGAGTTGGGGCCTGGGAAGCAGCCCCTATAATAAGGCAGCTTCACTTGCTTTATGGCCCAGTCATCTACAGAGAATCCTATGAATAGCAATGGGTCCCTTCTCCCCTCCCTAAGAGTGGGAGTGTTCAGACACCCACTGGACCATTCTCTTGCTTTGGGAAACAGACACACTTTTCAAGGGAAGGGGGATGGGCAAGAACCTTTTCCTCCTCTGGCTTTCAATCCCACCATCTGACCTGACCTCCTCCCCCAGCTGAGAGGCTGGCCTTAGCCAGCTCTCAGATCTGAAGGGCTGACTTCATTCTGGCTCCTGAAGGAATAGACACAATAGAGAAAGCTAGGCGGCCAGAACAGGCCGTGGCCAAGGTTGAGAATCTCCAGCTGTCTGATGTCACCAGTCAGGCATCCAAAGGCCCAGGAGCCACTGGGGGCATGGAGAACAGAGCCAATCGACTCTTAGTATTTCTGAATACATCTGGCATCTGATTTGGGGGCCTAGCTTCTCCAGAACTCCGGGGTCATTGTGGGTTCTCTGCCAACTTCAACGCCTCCTGTTAAAATGCCACCAGCACTTCAGCCTCAGCTGCATCACTCAATCCACGTCTCTCTTATCCTTTCTCATTCTACAAAAGAAGATGTAGTTCTCTACCCAGGGGACCCCTTTTCTTCCCCTAGTTTCTACTCATTTTCTACCAAGGGGAGAAAGCAGGCTAAGAGGAGGACTTTCAGAAGCTGCAGGACACCTAGCAAGGCCCTTGGTTCTTGGGAGAAGACAAAGAGCTGAAGCTACTGAATGATGTTGAGGTGAAGTAGAAATCTTGAAGGAAAATTTGACACCAATGGAGCTTGGTCCTCTGAAAAGAAGCACCAGGATGGCTGACACATCTGTAATAGAGGCTAGCTGTGCTCTAGAAAATGGAGAATGAAGTTCCTGATGCAGCCAGAAGTGGGATGAAATACTTGGCATCTAGACCTTCCTCTCTGAAGAGAAGGTAGTGGGCAAGGAAAATCTCAGGCAACACCCAAACATGTACTGCTTCAGGCAGGCAGCTTCTGAGCTGGTTCCCTGGCCAGGAGCCTTCAGCAGAAGCCGGATGAGAACCAGGCAATGAGTGAGGCTGGGAGAGAGGGCAAAGTGCCTAGGGGTTCCTAAGCACCTCTCCCCACTTCTAACTCTGCATGGGGCAGCATTATCTCACCCCAAATCCGTTCATATGTTCTGAAGCTCCTATTTCCTAACCCACAGTAATGGAAACAAATTGTAAATAGTTTGGTTTTTATTTAAGCAGACAAGGGGGGAAAGCACTCATTCAAACCCCAGAAAAGAAACTTGACAGGAGAGGGAAGCTGGCCAGGAACATCTGTTAGGCAAGCCCCAAAACAACACAAAGCCAGCATCAGATATGCAGACAGGGGAGTCAGCCACCCTTTGGGTGGGACTGTGGAGGAGCCCAGGGGCAGGACTCACCATGTCTCCCATGTGGGGCTGGAACTCAAACTTCATGGGCGGGCAGAAGACGTTGTTGTACATTTCCATCAGTCGTTGCTTATCACTGGTGGCATCCAAGTTCTCGACAGCATTTTCAATGGCATCCAGGCCCTCGTGTTTTGACTGTTCCAGGTTGAGCTCAGCCGAGAGGAAAGTACGAAGGGCCCGGTTCAGGCTGGCATGGTATCCTAGGTCACAACACTGCTATAGAAGGACATGAAGACCCAGAGAGTGAGCAGGATTCACAGAAGCTGCTTTGAAGGGGCTGCTTTGAAATAGGTTTGAAGCGGGAGAAGAAGGACCAGTCCTCTTGGCACCCAATGTCATAAGAATGATCAAGCTGAGATAAGAGGCCTAATTTCTTGCTCCAAGTTCATCTCATTATGCTTCCCTGAGCACTCTGAAGTTTAGGGAAGAAATGGGATGTTTAAGTGAACAACTGAGTCATTTAATGAGTGAAGAGTTCAAATGGAATTTGGGACAGGGCCTTTCCAAATTATACCACCAGTCTTTCATTTTAGGAGACTGCTATCTTGCAGACCAGCCCCCAAATCTCTATCAGCCTCTGCTAGTCCAAGGACCCCCAGACTGAAGTCCCTAGGTGGTCATTCGGGTTAGACTGCTGTGAGGCAAATTTCCCCTTGATTTGGAGATGCCTTCAGAGGCTTCTCGGAGGCATGGTCTTTAAATTCACTTCTGTTCTGCCCCTAAAACTCAACACTGAAAAGTGGGCCTTGGCTGCCTCTTCCAGTGTTTGTCACTACAGGGCCAGGCACAGTGATAGTGTTTATAAGGACAACCATACAACACAACCAGTTTTGTTAGAAACCTACAACATACAATGAACTCTCTCACTTCCTGACTCCCAAAGCACCATCCACACTATCATGCCCTGATCACTGAGTGAGGTGACAAAGGGGTATGTGGTTTAGAAACACTTGGTTCTAAACCCCAAGGAGATGACAGTTGGAGTTAACATTAGTTCTAAAGACAAATATTCACAACAGAAATTAAAAGCACTGTATATGGGGGAAGAAGCATGGTGCAGTGGTAGAAGGAGCAATGGCTTTGCCACTAGTGAGCTCTGTGAACTTGGGCAAACCATTGGCATTTTTTAGGTCTTGGCTTCTCCATTGTAAAGTGAGGGTGGGGGTTAGATGAGTTCCAAGGTCCCTTGCAACTCCAACATCTGATGACTCTAAAAAGACTTATTTTTGCCTCCATTTAAACATTTATTAAGAGGCTGCTATGCATATGGCCACCATGCAGCCCAGATTTTCTGGGACAGTCAGTGTACTTTTCAAGAGACTTTGTAAAAGGAACATCTTTATTAGAGCACATGCCCCAATTTTTGGTTCAGAAAATATGGGCAGTGAATTGTAACTATGTGCAAATGTGCTATGCTAAGCATAAATTGGGGGAGGTACAAAGATAAGTAAGACATGACCTCTGCCTTCAAGAAGCATATATTCTATGAGGGGAGACAAGAAGTTACAGATCGTTTGTACTAAGTGAATATAAAGTAAATCTGGGGGGCTGAAGGGGACACCTGAGAGAATCAGAAAGGGCCTCACAGTGGTGGTAAGCTATCTGAGCCTTGAACAGAGAAAGGGTTAGAGATGAGGATGGGTGCCAGACATGGGAGATACACAGAAGTCAAGGTGGGGGAGTAACAAGGAGCCAGGGCTGGCTAGGAGGAAGAGCCCCTCCGCTCTGGGCCAGCAGGGCAGGTCAGCCGGAGGCAAGCGGCCTGAAGCCCAGGGCTGCACAGATCACAGGCTCTCAGTCCTCTACAAGGTTTCCCTTCTCTCAGCTGCCAAAACACTTTCCAGACCTAGCTTCCCTTCATGGCTGCCTCATTTCCCACATACTCATACCAACTACTGCACAGGGCTGGCACAAGATTCACATGAGATAATGTATAGAAAGTGCTTTGCAAATTAAAAACCCTGTATAAATGTAAGCTACAAATGACACCGATGCCCTTATTTGTCACACAGTCGAAAGTGACGGGATGGGAAGAGGAAGAACTCACTTCCAGCCTGGGCGGCCAGAGAAGGCTTCAGGGGGCCTGTGGGGCCCAGGATTCCCAGGTCCAAGAGCTTCAGTCAGACACTGGTCTCTTCTCCCCCATATTACTTTACTTGGTGACCTCACCAGCTCCCATGGATACAATGATTACCTCTATGCTGATGATTCTCAAATGTACCTATCCAGCCCTAACATTTCTGCTGACCTTCAGCCTTGCATCTTAAACTAAACATGTCCAAAATGGAATTCATAGCCCCGCCCCTCGCCGCCCAACTCTCCCCTCTTTCAAACTTTTCTGTGATTGCTGAGGGCAAAGCCATACTCCCCGTCCTCCAGGCTCACAACCTACCTAGGTGTCATCTCAGCGCCTCCCTATCTCTCACCCCCACAGCCAATCTGTGGATTTCACCTTTGCAAAATCTCTTGACTTCACCCCGCCTCTTCCCTCTGATACTGCCATTCCCTGGGGCAGGCCCCACCACCTCACACCTGCACTCCTGCAATACAGCCTGCTGGCCACAAGACTCTCCTCACTCTGGTCCACTCTCCATTCAGCCACTGAGCGACTCTTCCTAAAGATCAGGCCGGACCATATCCTTCCCCTACTCCATGAACTCCAGCGGCTCCCTATCTCCTCAGGGATCAAACACAGAATTCTCTGGCAGTCAGAGGCGTTTGACCCCTCCCTCCTCTCCCCATCAATCTTGCTGGTCTTTTTTTACACTTTACATCTCCCCTGCCCCGCTCTTTGCTGGGAGGACACCAGCCTCCTGGCTACCTCAGAAACAAGACGCTTGGTTTCTTGGCCCTGGGCATTTCCTCCAGTTTGTCCCCCACACCTGGAATGTTCTCCTCCCTCATCCCTGCCTCTTGGCTTCCCTGGCTTCCTTGAAGTTTCTACAGGAAGCCTTTTCCCTTTCCATCCTAACTACAGTGACTCCCTTTCAAAGGTAGATTGTTTATGCGTATTCGTATGCTGGTTGTGTCCCCCATTGGGCTGTGAGCTCCACGCGGGCAGGGGCTGGCTTTCCTTTCTTGTACCCCTAGTGCTTGAAATAGGACCTGACACACAGTAGGCACTTTAAAGTGTTTACAACAGACTATTATTACAGGCTGACCGACAGGACCAGCAGCCTACTCAGCTCCTGGAACTAGCATCGAAGACAGAAGCCTCCAAAAATGTACTTTCAAGGCTCCTGTGAGAACACCTGCTTGACTGTCAATTGCTGGATAAATGACACTTCATTAACTCTCCTCTTCCTCCCCGTCATCTACTCCATGTCACTCTGAGCCGCCTCCGTTTGGGATGAAAGAGTGCTTGGCACGGCTGCTCTTCTCCTAGGTGTTTGACAAACCCCTCTCCAATGGGGAAGTGTGGTGTGATGGAAAGAGACAAAGGACCCCTTACCGGGCATAGGACCCTAGGCAGACCTCCTCACTTGTCTAAGCCTCAGTTTCCCTGCCTGTAAAATGGGGCTATGTGCACTGCCTACCTCACGGGGCCGCAGTGAGGCTCAGATGAGATAATGTGGGTAATACATGTTGCAACGCAGCAAGCAGAAAATAAATATGAGCTATTACTGGAGAGTGTGCTGGGTCCTGGGTTGGTGCCAATGGGCCCTGGCAGGTGCAAGGCTGCTGGAGGAACATCAGTTGAGAGTTTAACCAAAGGCAGAGAATTAAAGGACATGAAATTCAATTGGGAGACGAGAACAAACGGAAGGCAGACCAAAGCAGGCTGATTGCTGAGTGGCATGTGCTGGCAATCTCTCCTCCCTAGGCAGAGAGTACCACTGCCACCAGGGCTTGGAGCCCTGTCCTCCCCCAGGCTTTACGAGCTCATTATAGAGCCAGGGGGCTAATGGCTTTCCAGCAAGTGGGTCACCCACAGGGTGGGGCAAACGAGGTCTTTTCTGAGGGCAGAAGAGGAAGAGGGGCACTGGAATGGAAGGGGTTTGTCCATAAACACATGTGATGCTTCTCATCAGTCTGGGCTCTAACAACCGCAGGGATATCTTTGGCACTACCTCTCTCCCTTTTGACCTCCCCTCCTTCCCTCCAATCAACTGCTAGGTGCTAGCCTTTCTATCTCTGCTACATTTCTGCCATCTGCCCCCTTCTTTCTACTACTACCACTGTCACCACTGTAGTTTACAGGGTAGCAGTAGCCTTTGTCATTACAATTTTCTTTTTTTTTTTTTTTAAAGCAATTGGGCTTAAGTAACTTGCTCAAGTTTACACGGCCAGTTATCTCTGGGTGTGGTGCTAAAGTATCTGAGCCCGGATTCGATCCCAGGTCATCCCAACTCTGGGGCCGGTGCTCTTACTCACTGAGCCACCTGGCCACCCCTCGTCATTACAATTTTCAAAGCCACATAAATGGTTTCCAGGCTAAAGGACTCTCCCTCTCCAATCCATTCTTCCCACGGTTGTCCTTATCTTCTGAATGCACAGGCCTGACCATGTCACGCACCTACCTGTTCAAGAACCTTCAATGGCTCCCCTTTACTTGCAAACTCTTTAGCTTGCATTCAAGGCCCTCACAACCCGATTCAAGTCTACATTTCCAAACTTGTTGCATACAACTCCCCTCCTTTATGTCCACTACTTATCATCCAAACTGGACCACTCATCATTCCCAGACCTTGGCTTGCTTTTTCCCACCCCTGTGCCTTTCTTTGTACATGCTACCCTCCAGACCTCAGACGGTCTCCCTTGATATTTCCACATGTGCTATGAAGGTATGGAAGCACATTAGCTTGGAATCAGGAGATACAGAGCCATATTCCTGTATGAAGCTTTTTCATGTGTGGCCTTGGGGGGGTCACTATAATTCACTGAACTGCAGTCCCCTCATTGTAAAATACAGGGCGAAACACTAATACATTTTTTTTCTATCTATACCTACCTCAAAGGACTGAGAGAATGCCTTTAAGCACTACAGCAACATAAGTAATTATTTGCTTCCTGCGAGGCCTTTCCTTTCACTTGTTTATAATATCCTTTTAGGGCTCTTTCTGTGTGCTTATTATACTTCCTATATCTGCGTCACTTCACTTGATCTCTGAGTTATTTACCCTCTCTCTCTTACTTGACTGTATGTAGTTTTTATCTTTGTATTTCCAGACCTCACACAGGTGTTATGGGTGTAACAGGAGCCTGATAAGTGTGTGTTGACTGTAGTTGACAATTCATTACCATCTAACTTACTATGCAGCTCCTTACATCCATGCCATTAGTTTATTAATTGGTCTTTTTTCCTTTAGTTCCCTGCTTTAATCAGCATTCTAAACACTTTAGGCTTTCTAAAAATCAATTTACTCTCTTATTCAAAAATCCATACCAGTTTTCTAAGGCCTATAGGATAAAATCTAAATTCCTTAGCCTGGCATTCAAAGTCTCACAATGAGACTGCTAGGTGGTGCAGTAGATAGGGTGCTAGATTTGGAGTTACGAAAACCTGAATTCAAATCCTACCTCAGACATTAGTTGCATCCTAGACAAGTCATTTAACTCCTTGGCCTCAGTTTCCTCATTTGTAAAATGGACATAACAATAACACCTACCTTACAGGGATGTTTCGAGAAGCAAACAAGAAGACATTTGCATGCAGTTCGCAAACCTTAAATCATTCCATAAATGTTAGCTCATCATTACTCTGCAATCAATGAATCTCAGAGTAGGAAGGAACCCAATGGACCCCCTAATTCAACCCATGCTTGAACAAGACTCAATGGGTCCAATGAGATAAAACACGTAAATCGCTTTGCAAACAAGAAGTGCTACATAAACACTATCATTACTACTGAGACTCTCCTCTCCATCCTAACTGGCTAGATGGCCAGTCCTCGCTTGCAGACTTCTGGTGAGAAGGAGCCTATTACCTCCCCAGAGAATGGATGCCATCATAGGCAAGTTGTAATTCTTAGGAATTTATTTTCCCCCCCAGATATTAAACTTATATCAGCCTCTTAATAAATTTGACCAATTGTCTTAGTTTTGACCTCAGAGACCAATAGCTAAGCATTTATTTATATAGTGCTTTAAGGGGGCAGGGCAAAACACTTTATTCATTTGATCCTCACGATAACATAGATAGATGCAATCATTATCCTCATTTTACAAATGAGGAAACTAAGGTTGAGAGAGGATAGTAAGTGTCTGAGGCAGAATTTGAATTCGGGTCTTTCTGATTCCATGTCTAGCATTCTTTTCACTAGACCATCTAGCTGTCTCAACCATGAACTACATACTGAATTACACATCCAGGTGACAGTCTTTCAGATGTTTGAACAGTCACATCGAGGCTCAACATCTCCCTTTTCTTCAAGCTATCTTCATATGGCATGAACTTGAGACCCTTCACCATCCGGGTGGCCTTCCTCTGGAAGCTCCCTAGCTTATCAACGCCCTTCCTCAACTGTAGTTCTCAAAACTGAACTCAATATTCCCGATGTGTTCTGACTGGGGCAGAGGAAAGTAGGACCATGGACTCTTTAGTCCTAGAACATGATGCCTCTATGACTTTCTTGACTGCTGTACCTCATACTATTGACTCATACTGAGCTTGCAGTCCACTGAGAGCCCTGGATCTTTTTCAGATGAACTGCTATTTCTCCATACCTCTGCTATCTTGCATTTGCAACCTTGACTTTTTTTTTTAACCCAAATATAAGACTTTACATTTATCCTTACTAAATTTCCTCTTTTTAAATTAAGTTTAATGTTCTCACCTGAGCCTTGTGTCACCTGCCAATCTGATTAGGATGCTATTCTTTATCTAAATTGTGAATAAAAATGTTAAGCAGCACAGGCCCAAGCATTCCTCCCTGGGCTAGTCTGCTGGAGACCCAAGCTGACACTGAACTAATTAATGGCTACTTTTAGGGATCTCTTAACTAGCTGTGAATCAGTCTAATTGAACTTTCATCTAGCCCATAGTTCTCCATTTTTTTTCTACAAGAACCGTATGAGAGACTTTATCAAATGCTTTGTTAAAATCTATGTAAATGATATCCATGATACTTACTGTTTGAAACACTAATTTGTCAGAACCTATACCCTGTGGGTGAGCACAGCACAGCAGAAAAAATCTCCAGGACGAGATATGAATCCTGACTTTAACACCTACTAGTTGAGCTACCAAGTCCAAGTCACCTAAGCCTCAGTTTCCTCATCCATAAGGTAGTGATACTCATAACACTTACAGTATATATTACATACAGGGTGACTGTAAGAAAAAGGACCTCACTCATCTCTAAGGGCAATATAAATGGTGTAAGGCATTGTCTTAAACCATTAATTTTCATTTTTAAAATTTTTTTTGCTTTTTGGAGAGCAATTGGGGTTAAGTGACCTGCCCAAGGTCACACGGCTAGTTTTTGTGTCAAGTGTCTGAGGCTGGATTTGAACTCAAGTCCTCCTGACTCCAGGGCTGGTGCTCTATTCACTGTGCCACCTAGCCACCCCATGAACCATTAATTTTCAATTGATTGGATCTTCTCTGACCAACAAGAATTTAAGTTCCTAATGGCCAGACACCCATGGTCTTTGACTTCTTCATATCATTTCAAGATTTACTGCACATAATAGACGGTTAATGATGAGGATGAGACAATTTTGAGCTGGAAAGGAACTCAGAGATAGTCTAGTCTACTTTGAGTCCCACAAGCCCCTCATACTCATTTTACAGATGGACAAACTGAGGCTCAGAAAAGTTAAGCCATTTTCCCAAGGTCCCACAGGTATAAGAAGTCGAGCAGGATGGGGACAGCTAAGTGGTGTAGTGAACAGAACAATGGCCCTGGAGTCAAAACGCCTTGAGTTCAAATCTGGCCTCAGACAATTAGTAGCTGTGCAACCCTGGGCAAGTCACTTAATCTGGATTGCCTCCAATCCCCACCTCAAAAAAGTAGATCTGGAATTCAAATTGTTCTTAGCCTCTAAAACTAGCATTTTCTATTGTATCGTGATGAAAATTAGAATTTGAGAAGTTCTGACTCCTCCTCTTAGGCAACCTTATAAATAGACATGGGCTGACTCAGTAACAGGATATAGGCTGGGTAACAATTTATGCAGGTTGGTATATGAAATATGTTTTTCTTATAAAATGTGATCTTTTTACTCACTGTGTTTCTTGAAGAGTGAATTGGCTGATTAAAAAAACAAACAAACAAACCAAACTCCCAGCAACAATAAATCTTGGAAATGTAATACATTGTCTGTGCTTATCTGAAAGACTGCCCTCATGTCTCCTTTCACTAAAGAACCAGCCTCTCTCTATACAGGAAGTGTTCTTTTGGACATCTAAAGGTATGGAAACAGGGTTCCTGGGCCCAGCCTGCCTCATGCCTTCTAGAAGTAAGGGCTAGAAGCTGAATCTTGGAGAAAAAAAGCAATTTCTGGCAAGGCTAGGTAAACAATGTGAATATTTCATTCCCTTTCCTAGGCAAGGTTGGTCAAGTAGAGACAGCAAAATCTTTCCCTTCCACCAGGGACAAAAAGAGCTTCCAGTGGCTTCTGAGAATTTCATTGCCCAAATGATTCTGGTTACAAAGTGCTGGGCTCCCCTGGCCCTTTCTGGGTTATATAAATGTTTGATGGAAACACTCTCTGGGGAAATCAATTTTTTATAAAAATCTAATGATAGCTCATCCACATGAGTGACTTGATGGCTCATTAACCCTTTGTTAACTGGAAGATTTTCACAACCTCCAGGAGAGATTAAAGGGGGTGGAGTAGGAAATGAGTATTTGACCATATATACTTTTAATTTGTGGGAAAGAGACAAAGAATTCCTCCAAAAGAACTTCTTACAGAGTTCTTTTAAAATGAACTGAAGGCTGTGCACATAAGAATACATATTTGCAGCCTGAGGCTGGCCTCTGGCCCACAGAACTCTCAGACTCTCAAGCTCTACTTGGAACACTCAAGCTATTAATGTGGGGACAATGCCCTGTTCTTCATTCATCCATCTGCTGAGTTGAGGAGAGCCACAGGAGCATGGGGGAGAAGAAATGACATTCCAGTGAGGTGACAGCCTTCAGACACTGCTAAGGGAGTTCAGAATGTCTTTTTGGCCTATAATCAAGGATTTCCTTGACTGTGTCAGATGCTTCACATGGATTCTGACAATCTGGGTTTCAATCTTTCACAGTATTATAAGATGGGGAGGAAGGAGTCTCGTGGCAATGTACATAGCACTGACAAAAATAACTGCTTCACACTCCCTTCAAGCTCCAACACCCTGGAAAAGTGTGTAGGATAGTATGCATGTCACAGATGGCAATGGATAGAAACGTGACTCGTCCCATGTCCCAAAGTCAATATCCCCCACAGTTGGGATGAAGACAGCAGCATTTCTGGCCTCTTCAGAGCTACCTTCTCATGCAAGGACCATCAGTACCCACCCCGTAAGAACAAAGCCAAGAGAAGTACAGTCAAACATCTTTGTCACTAAGAGTTTATCGGTCCACTTGAGACCTGTACCAGGCTGCTCTTGCCCACTGGAACAAAAAAAAAAAGGAAGTCAGGGAGATCAGAGCATCCTATAAAGTGCCCTGTCTTGGGCTACAACCAGAAGCATGACTAATACAACATGCTCAGCACTGTCAGAGTTGAGAATGTTGAGAGAAAGCATATTAGGTTTATAAAATTCTCTCATACATCACCTAGAACAACCCTCCTGTGCAATCAGGCACTTAATAAATGCTTTTTAAAAAAATGATTAGGAGGATCAGCTGCCAAATCGTTTGCTCTTGGAAAGGCCTCTGAAATCTATTCTTTGTTGAGATGAGTTTTCCCCTTGTAGTGAGAAGGTCTGTGGATGCCAAGGCCTTTGACAGGCCTAGAGGGGGTTCCTCACTGGTTGCTCAGTACCCAGCCCTAAGGAACCAACCTGACAGTTTTGTGAATTTGGTTGGGAAGCATGCCTGGAGCCTAGAGGTGAAAGGAGTGCACACCCTACCAATCAATGGGAGAAGACTTTGCACTGAGTAGGTAAGGGAATGTCAGAGCAGAGAGAAGGAGAACTAATTCTGACCCTCATGCAAAGAACACTCCTCACTGCTAACACAGAGTACAAGCTTCCCCAGAGGGTAGAGAAAGAATCTTGATTTTCGTTTTAACCTTGGTGAAAGAATGGCACTCAGATTGGTATCACCAGACAAAGAGGTGCCTGAACGGCATGGAGGACTCCACACTTCCCAGCAGGGGATGAAACCCAGTCCTCTAAAGGGACTGCCTGAGGAGTGGGGGTGGGGCAGGCAGGCTGGGGCAGCTCTGACTTTGCTCCCCTCAGACACCTCCCCCCAAACTCCTTGGCTTTCTGCTTCTCTCCCTATGACTCATTTCCTTTATTTTCACCCATATATACCATCACTGAGCCTCAGTTTTTCTCTTCTCACCTAGATTGCCTTTCACTCTCAAAATAAAGGCTCAAGTGGAAATCAGATAATTATTATTTTTTTTTAAATTGAGGCTCAAAGGAATAAAGTGACTTGCCCAGGGAAAGAAACAAACATTTATGACAGGTGCCTACTATGCGCCAGGTATCATGCTAAGTGCTTTAGAACAACCCTGGGAAGTAGGTGCTATTCTTATCTCCATTTACAGTTGAGGAAACTGAAGCAGAGGTAGGTGACTTGCCCAAGGTCACATAGGTAGTAAGTGTCTGAGGTGGGACTTGAACTCAGGTCTTCCTGACTCCAGGTCCAGCACTCTCTCCACTGTGCCACTGACCTAACCAGGTAAGGGACTTTGCACTTATAAGGCCTGCATTCTGAGCTCAGCCTGTCTCGGTAATAAGCAAGTTTCTCCTTTTCCAAAGTACCACTTTCTGGGTGTGCTTTATCTCTCTCCTGGCTAGTTAAGTTGTAAGAGAACATCTAACAACATGTCTAGTCTGTCTAGTCTGCCTTGTTCGTAGGACACTCTGTGCCCTGGCCAGCCCAGTCATGTGGGCGTCATCCTTTCCTCCTGTGCCACATCCTAATGAAGGGCACAGGATCAGGGCTCAAGACACTCAGATTCTGTCCCTCACTTGCTGTATGAGCTCAAGCAAGCCAATGGACCACACTGTGGATCAATCTCCTCTCTGTAAAATGGGGCTAATAGGTGCCCATCTCCTTCACATGGCTTTTGTAAGGATCGAACAACGTGATGGGATCGAACGTGACAGTGTAGTGACACTGTGCAGGGATACAACACTGGGCTTGGGAGTCTGGTTCCTGCCTACACTCAACCCTGGGCAAGACACAACTTCTGTTTGCCCCAGTTTCCTCATCTGTAAAAAGGTGATAATAACAGAACCTACCTCCTGCAGTTGTGAGGCTCAAATGAAATAATATATGTAGAATGCTGTGCACCCCCTCAAGGTGCTACTCCCCCCCACACACACACAACACGCACAAGCACACACATACAATCCAAATACAAGGTACAATATTACTATCTTTTTAGCACTTGCTCATTAATCCCATGTGCTGCTTTTTTGAGGGACAGAAGGGCAAGGGATGGGCCCCAGTGAGTCTCTGCCCAATGGCAGTGAGGTAGCCTGTGGGAGCCCCAGCTTTGGACACTTACATCAATGAGGTCAGAGAGGTCATGGATGTAGTACTTGAAGACAGATGCATTGGTCGCCTCCAGAGCCAGCAAGTACTCATTCCGGGCTTTAATGGCCTTCAGCTTATTCTCTGTGTACTTGGCTTGGCGCTGAGAAAGGGAACAGAAGTTCAGACTTTAAAAAAAATTATTTTAAAAAAGGAGAGTGTGTTCTCTGAGAGATGAAAGGAACAGTACATTCAGGAAGCAGGCACAATTAAGCTGCTACTCCCAATGCGATACTACCTTAAATTGGGTTCTAATTCTACTTAATGAAAATTCAAGGGCATAATGTAGATCACTCTGGGAAGGTTAATGAGGCTCCCATCTTAGACATGTGTCCCCTTTGGGCTCTACCTGAAAACATAATTCCTCTACCTTGCAAGAGTTAACACTCTGCTGGTCCTTCTCCACCTCCTACACCACCCTTATGCTCCCAGCAGGCAAGCTCCAGGTGTTCTGACCCCTTGGGCATCTTAACCTGATTGCTAGAAGATCTGGCTGTGTTTGCAGGAGTCAGAGAGGTGACAGCTGTTGCCCCCATGGCAGGCCAGGGAGGAGACATCAAAGCCAGGCAAAGTGGTAACCTTATGACTCTGGGGAAGGCTTTGCTATTCTCTGGACAGCTTAGCAAAGAGATACCATTTTATTAGCCTTAAAATACTTCTAGTGAATGAAAAATAAAGCAAGCAAAGGCCCCATTCTTCAACATTCCCCATTCAACCATCAAGTACCTCACCTGGGCTAGTCAATATTCACAAGACTGCTTCAACAGTGAGGAAGGTGGTGGTGGCGGACCTGGCTGGTGAGAGGATCAGGACAAGGCCAGGAAAAAGTCTCACAATTACTAGCTAAATAATTAACATTTCAACTGAGGGGCGGAGGGGGGCATACAACAGCAAGGAGTCCAGCTTGGTCATTATCCACCAACCCCCTGATCACTTGCTGGGCCCCGATGAGCACACACACCTTCTCCTTCATCTTCTCAATTTTCTTTACTGAGCTCCTGCGGACATGCTTCTCCTCAATGCGAACGTTGGAGGTGGAGTCTGGCGATCGAGGTGTTTGACGGTCTTCCTGCTTCACTGATTTGCCAATCTGTTTCTCTTCCTGCTTTTCGGCCTCCTTCAGTTTACTCTGGGCACTGATGCTGTCGGCATTGTACATGTGATACGTCTTCATTACCTGCAAGGCAACCACCAACGGTCAAGGCCAGGAGAAGGTCAATGACAAACTATGGCTCAGCTCAGTCCCCTTCCACCCCGAGCAACACCCCTGGCCACATCCCAGTCAGTGGGGCTGAGCTTAGTACATGTTCATACATCCACTGAAGACCACTCTGGAGCAAACACAAGCACCATTTGAACCTGGCCCATATGTCTTATTACAGCAATGACTATTCATGATCTTCATTTATTATTTATCACTATTTATTATCATTTGTAGATGTTACTCCTTATCTTGGCAATGCACTTATCATCCATTTGTATCTTCATAATAGCCAGCAGAGTACAGATGAGTGCAATAGGAAAGCCTTCCAATGTGGAGCAGCAAGTCCACAAAAGGCAGGCTCCTCTCTAGCACATAGCTGCAGGGCAGCTATGCCAGTTGAGGAATAGGGAAGAAGGGAGAGGAAATGGCAGCAGCCTGAGGGACCAAAAACTTCAGCTTGGATTTAAATAGCACCAAGGGAATTTACCTTGAGCTGATTTATTTATTTATTCATTCATTCATTTTGTTTAGAGTGGTAACCTTCACAGAATTTATCAAAATTATTTTCATTTTGATGACTGGCTTCCTTTTGGCCTCTGATACTGGGCAGCTAGGTGGCACAATGGATAGAGTGCTTGGCCTGGAGTCAATCAATCAACATGTATTAAATACCTGTTATGTGCCAGGCACTATATTGATCACTGGGAGTTCAAATCTAGCCTCAGCCACTTCTACCTCTTGCCTGGTAGCAGAGTGGGTAGAGAGCTGGAATTGGACCTGGAGTCAGGAAGACTTCTGTTCAAATCCAGCCTCAGAAAATTACTGAGTGACCTTGGGCAAGTCACTTAACTTCTGTTTGCCTTGGCTTCCTCATCTGTAAAATGAGGATAATCATAACACCTCCCTCCCAGGGTGTTATGAGGATTGAATGAGACAATGATTGTAAGGCACCTGGCACAGAGCATGGCACAGAGCACCATATAAATGAAGGCTGTCATTATTATTACTACTATTACATATAAGCCTTGGCAAGGGTACATAATTGGGGGTAGCAATGGAAACCCTGTGTAAATATAGTGTCAATGGATGACAGGAGTGGTTCAGTAGGAAGACTTGTAGGGCCTGATTCAGAGGGAAGCCACTAGAGCCAGGAGGAGAATTCATACAGGAAGAACAACACTGTCAAAACAAAAGACTGAGCCAGACTTCAGAACTCTGATCAATGCAGGGACCCATCAGGATGCCAGAGGACTGATGATGAAACATGATGCCCCCTCCTGACAAAGGAGTGATGGGGCTAGATTTGAGACAGACATTTTGTGGACATGGACAATGTGGGAATTTGTTTTGCTTGATCCTGCACATTTATTATACGGGTTTCGTTTTTGCTTTTGTTTTCAATGGTGGAGAAAGGGAAGGGAGAAAAAATGGAAAACTGAAAAAAAATTTAACTTAACATTATCAATGAATAAATGTATACACATGATTAATAACTAACCTGAATGAATCAGAACCTTTTAGTTAACTAAATTATTATTATTATCTATCTATATTATATATATATATATATATATATATAATATTCTTATTATCACAATTATCTGTTGGAGAATCAAGTCATCTCCCGGAGTAATGGGATCCTAGGCTTCATAACCAATAACAGCACCAACAGGCTTGACAGATTACCTCACTCCTCTTCTATCCCGGAGTCAGGAGCCTCTGAATCTATTTTTACCATGACCTTGATCTGGGGACTGTTACCCTGCCCCGACCACTGGCGGGCCTTCTTCTTTCTTAGGGAGAAGGACTGGGATTTGACATGAGAAATTTCACATGAGAAATATTAAGAGGCAAAGGACCACAGGATGTGGCCCTACAGCCCATCCAGTCAACACCCGAAGATGGAGAGGCCAAGTGGTCCATCAACCACAGAATTAGGACTCCCACCCAGGCCCAGGACTCTTTCCCACACACCTAAGTGCCATGGCTGGGAGTGCGCAGCCTGTCCCAGAGAAGTCACCCCTGTTAAGCCTAAGGCCCATCTGGCATACCAGACAATAAGAACCATGTTATAGACAATTGGGATTGCAGCTTGGAGGAGGCGGGGGGGGGGGGGAAGGAGAAGGGACACAACTTCGCATCATGGCAACTGTCCAGGGCTGTGAAGGCCACACCCTTCTCCTTTTCAAAGACACTAGGAAGCCTGGAGGCCTAGGCTTAGTGCTGATTTCATATCCTCCCAAACATACTGCTACCTAGAGCCACACAGAGGCTCTTCCCTTCTGGGACTTCCTGTTTCCAGACAGTCACAATTTAGACTCATAACTTGTTAAAGTCAGAAAGAACCTCAGGGACCATGTAGCATTTGCAGTTGAGGAAATGGAGAGGTTAAAGGTCACTTCCTTGACCACTGGTGCATCTTGGGCTAGAACTATTTTTTTATAGTCTTAAAAGCTGGAAAGGACCCTGGAGACCATTTTGCCAGATCTTATGATTTCAAGTCTGGGGCATTCAGGGGTGGAGTCTGCTTGAACCAAAGGGAGCTGATTATTAAATTTTTTGTGTAAGCATCACACCTCAGAGTAAGTAAGTTTTTATGTAAGCATTAACCTACAAAACAGGGCTTGATCGTTTCGTTAAATGTCTAGATTTAAGAAAGTAGTGGAGAAAATGTTAATAAAAATGATTAAACTTAAAATGTGTACTGTGTGCAGTTCTCCCTTTTCTCCCAAGCTGGCTGTTAAACACTGACCAGAATATTTCTGAGTATGGCTCTCTTCCCATTACCCTACACTGCCTCTGTAGCTTCCTTCTTCTTGGAAGCCAGAGTTGTTGGAGGACTCACACGCAGGAATTACTGGGGGAGGAATGGTAAATCTGTAATCTGATGGGGTCTGACTATGGCAGAGAACATAGAGGGAGAAAAGAGAAGAAAGGAGAGATTCTAAGAACATCAAGCAGGGGAGGTGTAATGGGGAGAAGGAGGGGAATCAAGGTCCATGTCAGAGGAGAGCCAGGTGAGCTGCTCAATGTCTGTGTCAGAGGTGAGGACGGTGCCTGCGCACGTTCTGGCAGACCTCGCTGTGCATCGATGACCAGGAAGAGAGTGAAAACCACCGGGAATCTGGAACAGAAAGACACACTGGCCAGGAAGCACTGGGGGGCCCCAGAAAAGGCTCATCTGGGGCTTGAATGAGCAGGCATCTTGGTGCTTCCCATGGTCTAGAGAACAGAATAAACTCGCCAGAGGACATCTGGGGCCTGCAAGGCCGCCGAGATGAGGCCTGGTTCAGTTTATATCTCATCTCTGAGGCATGATGTTCTAATGTTGGTTTCACCTTATTCTGAACTTTTGCACCATTTTCCTTAAGTGCATGAGCTATTCTTTGCTCATGAAGCAGTAGAGACAGTCGGCTCTGTTACAGAAGAAGCTATATTTAAATACCAGAGAGCACAGCAGTATTAAAAAGACTTTTTGAATAATTTATATAGCCCTCTGAGACTCACAAGGAGAGAGGCATTATCAGACTGGCTGTAGAAAGTCAAGGGTACCCAGGATTCAGAGGATCGTGAGATCACAGAACCCAAGGTGGTAGAGACCTCGGAGTCCAAGCCACCCCCTCCTCACGCCCGTAGCATGGGCCATTTCACAGATGTGGAAACTGAGACAGTAACCTGAGCCCATGTGGTAGGATCTGGATCCTGCACAACTGCACCTGACACAGACCCTCTGGGCTCTGGCTGCAAGGGCTTTCCTGACTTGCTGACAGTCTCTGCCCTCAGTCTGGAACTCTCTCCCTCCTTCCCTCTGCCTGTCAGAAAGCCCCCACCCCCTCCTTGCCTCCCAGATCCAGGGCCCCCTCCTCCACAAGCCTCCTCCTACCTTTTCCCACTTGCTAGTCTCCCCCACTCCAAGCTAGGGATGAGGAGAGTTGCATAAGACCTGGGATGTCAATGGTGTGGGGAACTTCCAGGTGCAGAAACTCCTACAAATACAGGTCTACACCTCTGCAACATGGAGAGCTGCCCAGAGCACAGAGGAGGGCCCAGGGTCACAGCGCCAGGTTTTGTCAGAGGAGGGACTTGAACCCAGGTCTTCCTTGCTCTGAGGCTGGCTCTCTATCTACTCTGCAGCCTAATTCATCTGTATTTATTGTACACGCATTCTGTGTTTACTTATCTGTGTACATATTATTTCCCATCAGGAGAATGTGAGATCCTTGCAGATAATAATTCATGAATGTTTCATTCATAGGGCTATATGGGTGGTGTAGTGGGCCTGGAGTCAGGAAGAGCTGAGTTCAAATCCAGACTCAGTAATCACTAGCTCTGTAATCCTGGGCAAGTCACTTAAGCCCTGTCTGTCTCAGCTTCCCCTTCTGTGAAATGAGGATAAAAGCACCGACCTCCCAGGGCTGTTATGAAGATAAAATGAGATACTTGTTAAAAAACTTTGCAAACTTAAAGTACCAAATAAATGTAATTGCAATTTTTACTGTCTGTATCTCCAGTGCCTACCGTAGTGGCTGGCACAGATACAGATCCTTAAGAAATGCTTGTGAGCCTGAACTGAAGAAGGAAGAAAGGCCTAGAAAGGTGAGGTGGCCTTGTAGTAAGTCAGTGACTGAGACTCAGAGGTCAGCAGGAACCCCTACCCTCCCTGAATACTCCATGAAACCAGACTTGAGAGAAGATCAGGGACTTGGCTCCATTGGGAGGCCATGGCAGAGGCCATGACAGGCCTAGATGCACAGCTCCCCCAGATGAATCAATCCAGACATCTGTAAGGACTGACTGAGGTTTCTATGAAGACAGAAACTCAACAGCGTCTCCTGGTCTATTAAGAATTCTTACATTGACTTAAAGGAAGCGAGTACATAGATAATTAACTACAAAACTGAAAGGAAAGGGAATGGGGTGTGAGGGTAGGAAGCAGCATGGATTAGTGGTTAGAGACCCAAACCAGAAAGATTTGGGCTTGAGTCCTGCCTCTGACATGTCCTGGCTATGAGACTGGGCAAGTCCATTAACCTCCCAATGCCCTGGTCACAGAGAAGGTGCCAACCTGCCTTGGTAGCCAGTTTCCTTTCTTGGGAGGATGGTGGGCCTGCTGCTAAAGGATCCCTGCCTTGGGAGATGAAAGCCAAGAATGGATACCAATAGCTCTACAAACAGAGATACTACTCTAAGGCAGGTGGGTCTAATTCAACACAGTTAAGAGAAACACAAACATCACCCCCCCACCTCACTCTTTCCCCCTAGTGCAACAACAGGCCTGGCCAACATGGCAGCCATCTCTCCACCATCTCTTTCTTTTTCAACTCCAAGAACTTCTCTTCATAGATCCTTAAACTCAAACAACAATTCTGGTATTCAATCTCTCAAGCTAAGGAACTTTAGGGGACTTGCCTGGCAGCTCGATTTTAAAGATCTGCCCATCAGCATGGTGACTGGGGTCTCCCCAAGGGAGCAAGGGTCTTTCACTTCAAAGGCATTCTTGGAAAATCACTCCAAAAATGAAAACCACTTATGCCAAAGTATAAGGACTGGTCAGTTCATTTGGAGGAAAAGGTATGTAGAGAAAAATTCTCCAGGGTGGCTTAAAACAGCAGTGCTTGGAAGGTAGCCTCTGACACCAAATATTGCATCTACAGGCAGCATTCCTTTGTCCATAGAGAGAGAAGCTCAGAGCAAAATCCAGACACACAAAGTGGGGTGTTCTAAAGTCAGTGCCTCCAACCCCAGTATCTCTCCTTGGGAATTAAAAAGTTCTGGTCTCTTCTCCTCACATCACTGTGCACACAGATATTTTAATTCCCAGGCCATGGGTACCACTACCAAACAAGGACCTCCTTCAAGGAGAAGCCCAATTTATAAGTAGCAGCCATGAACTCTAAGATGAACTAGATTTCTTCAATCAGAGTATCTGAGGCTGTAAGAACCAAACGGGACCTCAGAAATGTCTGGTTCTTCCACATGGGGAAATGGAGGCCCAGAAAGGAGACCTGACCAACCCAATTGTGCCAGGATTAGAGCCCAGGTCTCTGGATGCCCAGGCCAGTAATTACTCTTTGCAGTTTTTATTTTTCCACCATCTATCCCTACAAACTAAGTCCTTTGGCTAGGACTGCCACTGAAATTTGAGACCTCAGTACCTCCCCCTCCCTTTCTCGAAAAAGAATAAGGAGGGGCACTCCTCCCATGGAACCTTCAGCTCTGCTTTCCTTGCTTATCCTCTGAGGGGATGTGACTGCTACATGGCTGGAATCCCAGCTTCTCAACTTTAGACAATTATTATCTCATATGGCTGGGAAGAGCTAGTCCCAAACCCATTTCTATCCTCAGGAGAAAATAAACTTCTTTTCTTTAAAATTTCTAAAGAACGATGCCATTCATTAGTTCAGATTCTTAAGGAAGGCTGAGTGTTCCCCCCTAGTCCTCTCATTATCCAGCTGGAAAAAGTGATGCCTGGGGCCTTAGGGGGCTCTCCTAGGGCTACTCAACACAGCTAGAGTGTAATGACAAGGCTAGAATTCAGGTCTTCCAGGTCCTATCAGGTGTTCAATTCATCCGATAACTCAATCTCTCAGGAAAGGTCATGGGCTCCTCAGCTAGCTTTTAGGGAAATTTCTGATTTTGGCCTAAAGAAGGCTAGAATAATCTGCATCTGGTTCAGGAGAGCACTACACCCAACCGGCTCTCATTTTTAGGATGAGTGGCTGGCCTCCATAATTTGCACAAAAACATCTGGTCTTCCCAGCAGCCAACAAAACAGCTGGCTAAGGCTGGAGAGAAAAGAGACAGAAGAGCAAGAGGCCAGAAAGTTTCTCCCTAAACCAAAGTGGCAAAACCCAGGCTTCTCCTCACTTCAGCTCAAATTCCACTCACGCCCTTTCCCCCGCCTCCTGCCAAAAGAAAATCCCAACTTAAACAAGTTTCTTCATCATCTCCCATTAGAAGTCATGGACCTGGCGGGAAGGGCACCTCGGCAAGGTCAGCAGAGTTTGGATGCACTTTTTCCTCCACTGTCTGCCCTACCAGCCCTGAGTTGGCATCCTGAAATGAAAACCAGCCATCCAAGCGCCCCTGCCTGGAGTGAGTGGCAAGTCAGGAGATTCCCAGGGTTGCTAAACAAAGATATTTTAAATAATTTTTTTAAAGGAATCAGCTACTGAGAAATGTACTGTTTTCTATCTTGGCAAGTACTTTGCTAGGAGGATGGAGTAATAGTTCTTCTTAGTGCCTAGAAGACACTCTAAAAATAAAGGCAGAAGGAAAGAGCTGAACAGACAAAAGGTCCAGGAAATTCATCCAGTCTGAAAATGGTTCACATCAGCATGCTTCTATTTAAAAACAAAACAAAACAACAACGACAACAACAAAAGAAACAAGAAGCAAAAAGCCAAAAAAACAAACACTAGCCTTAATTTTAGTCGAGAAGAAAGAGGACTCAGCATCTAAACCTATAATCCAAGGAGACTTTCTCTATCTGCTGGGCTTCCAAGCAGCTGAGTCCACACAGCATTAAGTAGGGAAAGAATCCAAAGCCCAAGGAACAGCAATGGGGCTACATCTGCTGACTACATTACCATATTTCCTGGCTGAGCAGTCACCATCCATCATAAGAGCCTCAGAGCCCACACCTATGTTCTTAGATGAAGAAAATAGAATCCTGATTCAACATATCCAATTCAACAAACACTTATTAAATGCCCATGACCAAGCAAGGCATTCTGAACCCAGATGCAGCTATTCATGTTTCCCTTGTGTTTTCTATGGAGGATAAAGAAAGCATAACAAATAAACAAGTAAATCTGGAAAACCAATCCCCTCCCAAATCAGGATGGGGTAACCTCAAGGACTGACTCAGAGTATGGGCATAGTCTGTCTGAAGAAGGGATCTCTGGAAAAGAGCCATGCTCAGGATCCAGGAACTTGCCCTGCAATTAAGATGTTGTCTGCACAACAACAGTGATTTCCTTGGTTCTGGGGTGTGTGTGTATGTTACAATAATTAAACAATGACGTTAAAACAATAATTAATGAAACACAGCTTGGGAGGAGACACACACATACACACGCACACGCACATGCATACACAGAGACACAACCTCCCTGGGCATGCAGGAACATGTATTAGCAACAGGCATCACACAGCTGAAGGAGACATCACTTCAGAACATAATATCTTCTCTTTTCCTGGCTGGCAATAGGTCTCTTCACTGAGACTCCAGCCTTGAGCACGCAAAGCTCTCTGTAACTGGCCTCTCAAATTAAGGAATGACCAGGGTCTTCGCCTGCCTGGTCTCAAACTTGCAGTTCCACTTGAGATCTTGCAATGAAGCTCCCCAACCAGAACATGATAATGCTGCAAGGCAGCTTGGGTTGCATCCCATTAAGCCCAGGCAATCTAGTTTGCTGTGAACAGGGTCAATTGTCACGGGGATGTATTGTTATCTCCTGGGTTCTGGAGGTACCAGTTTGACTCTAAAAACCATCCTCCTACCTCCCTCGCCCCAAATGGAGCCATTGCCAGGACTGACTGTGGCTAAGGGATCTTGGGATGAAGGTGGGGAGGTGGATTAGGAGGTGATCTGTTGCTCAATCAAGGGTGGCATAGTATATGCCCAATGGGGGAATATACTATGTCCTCAACCCCAACCCCTGAGGCCACAATCAGTTCTTAGGCTGAGACATGACTGCAGCAGCAGGCTGCCAGAGACTGCTTCCTTCTGCTTGAAAAAGGGCCAAGAAACCCATTGGATTTACCGAATACAGCTCGTTCAAGACCTTCATCAAATCATCCTGGAGCTGCTGGCCGACTTCTTTGCTCTGCAAAGAAAGAAAAACTCAGGTTAATTGGGAAGTGGGGGGTAGGGGCTGGAAACAAAAGGAAGAGCGAGGCAGGCTCTACAAATAACACAGACTCAATTAAGGCCCATTATTTAACCTAGCAAATCAGATAACCGCTCCGATCAGACCCAATTATGGTCAGATTACTCAAGGAGTTTTAATAAAATGAAATGCGCCCTTATCCAGAGCAGAGCAGAGGTGATAAGAGTGGAGGGGAAATGGGTTACAGTCTCTGATTTTTCAGCTGGTCCCTGGGGAGCTAGGCTGAGAGCCAGATCCTGCTCAGGAACTCCTTTCCCTGTCCTACACTGGGGAGCATCCAAGAGGTCTTGTGAGAGAAGTGGGATAGAAGTGGACTCTAAGGAATGTATAAACACATGAGGATTTCCAACGGACCTGTCAACCAATTGATCCATTTAAAACATTTACTAAGTGGCAGGGAACACACCAGACAGCATGATCCCAAAACAAAACAATCCCTCTTCACAAAGGGCTTCTGAGCACCTCAAACCAGCTAGGAAGAGTCCTGGGGAAATGGGGCCACGTCTGTCTGCTTGGTTTCAGCTCAGTTCTCAGTATCAGACTACGCCAATAGGGAGATCTCAAAAAGAAATGACTGGCACATGGGCTCATGTTAGACTATACTGGCTGGTGAGTTCCCATATATTGCTCATGGCCTAGGGCAGGTCATAAGCCCTATGACCATATCCCTGCACAGTTCTTTCCAATGTCTTTTCACTGAAGAGTAGTAATAATAACGGCTAGCATTTATAGATCACTCTTAAGGTTTGCAAAGCACATATTTTTATATATCTGTGTATATATATATATATACATACATATGCATGTGTGTAAATATATACATATGTATATGAATGAAATCTCACTTGATTCTCCTAACAATCCTGTGAAGTAGGTGCTATTATTATCATTACTTTATAGACTAACTTGCTCAGGGGCCACACAGCTAGTGTCTGCAGCAGGATCTGAATTTGGGTCTTCCTGATTCCATATTTAACACTCTATGCACTATGCCATCTATCTGTCTGACTTGAAATATAATGTACCCTTCTCTCTGGTTCATGGATAGCACCACTCTCCCTACCCATAGTTTCTCAGGACACCTCCCCCTGCACCTACCCACATACATACATTTCCCCAACATGTACCATGTTTGATCCCGAGGGATAGTACAAATCATTCAGAGCTGGCAGGGACCTAGATTGTGTAACTGAAGCCTTTCATGGTTCAGAAGAGGGAAGATGGAAGCCTAGGGAGCTTAAGCGCCTTGCTGAAGGTCATCCAGGCATCTACTCACTACAGAAACAGTGGGGATCCCTGGGTGATACAGATGAATGAAAGTGTATTTTGTATTGATCAGATTTTTTCACCCTTATTAATGACCATGCCAAACTCTCAAGCTTTCCTGAATTGCAGATCATATACAACTATTTGCTGAATTTCTCCAGGGGCTGGTGCTATCTGGCTATAGTGTCTTCTTAAAAAAGAAAAAGAAAAGGCCTTGTAAGCCATTAGTCATCTATGTCAGTTTCCACCGCTAGCTAGAGACAGGTTGGCAATGTATTAATAGGTCCAGTGAAGGGAAAAGTCCTCAATGTATCTGTTCTGCCAGCTTCTTCTTTTCTTTAAAACACACACACACACACACACACACACACACACACACACACACACACA
>NW_027187372.1:32692255-32719629 GCF_028583685.1 Petaurus breviceps papuanus | reverse complement strand
CACACACACACACACACACACACACACACACACACACACACACACACCCCAGATCCTAACAGTGACTCTTCTGCTGTCAGTTAAATATTACCCAGCACACTCTCAGCACAGCTTAGCTCCCAGACAGAGGATGCTTCTGGCAGAGGGTTCTGCCCCATGAGCCAGGAACATGGCAAGTCATGACCCTAACTTCCTTTATTCATTAGGTAGAGCATTCTTTTCAAATGGCATTAGAAGGGAGGCATCACATGGTGTACCAGACCATAAGTCAGGAGGGGCCCTAGGTTTGCATCTTACCCGGGACACCTAGCAACTACAGCACCCAGCTCTGCGGCTGCCTGTGAATGTGCTTTGGCATAAGTCTCTTAACCACTCAGTTTTTCCATCTGCAAGGAGGCTGGACAAAGACCTCTTCCAGCTCTAAAATTCAATGACTCTCTATGATCCGCTGCCAGGATTCACTAGTCAATGTTGCTTTATCAACTGATTTACTTCTCAACACTGCAGTGGGAGGCAACAAACAAGTTTCCTTTGCTTGTCAAGTAGGAAGGCCTCAGGAAGATCTTTCCGGGCTGACATTTCTATTGTTTCTATCATTTTTCCAAGGGTCTCAATCACTAGAATAAACTACTAATGAGATGTCTCCTATCCTGGCACGGCAGATCTGAGTGCTGGAGGAGTTGGAAGCCATGGGTTTAAATCCCTCTTCAGATGCTTATATGCTTTGTGACCCTTGGCAAAACACATCACCTCTCTGATCCTCAGTTTCCCCATCTGTAAATACAGATGAGAATAGCACCCACCTCAGAGGGCTGTGGTAAGGACAAATGAGACAAGGTGTATAGAGTACTCTGTACACTTTAAAGTCCTATATAGACTAAAGAATCTCAATGTATTTCATACACATCATCATCTCTTGCCTGGGGAGGGGAAGCAAGAGCAAGTGACTCATCCATCTGCAGCCAGAGTCAGAGGCAGGGTCAGGATAGGAACCACAAGTATCACTTCCCACCCTATCACTCTCCCGGCCTCAGGGACAGCTACCCCTGCCAAGCTCCCAGCCGCCTCTCACCATCTCCTTTTTTTATAGCAGTGGTTACAGGAAAGGCTCCCATTCCTTCTATCCTGTTATGTGAGCCACAGGCTCACATAATTAAGTCAGATAGTAGAGGGAAAGAAAGAAAGGAAAAAAAAGTAGAACCAATAAAATTGCAGTGAAACCTGGGTAGATGTTTCCTTTTGTGTCCTGGCTACTTGGGGGAAGAACCTTCCTGAAGACATCCCTGTTTACGTGAACAGGTTGCCTGCCGGGGCAATCATGTCTTACTGCTCTCCTTCCTCAGTTCCCCATAGAGTATATCACAGGGCTGGGCTTGGGATGCTTGGGTAATTCTAGCCCAGGGAGAAGCAAGCTTGCAGTAGTGGGGAGCAATTCTAACACAAGGAGGAAGTGGCCAAAGCGTCTTCCTTCTCAGATGGTAAAGGGAAGGCCCTATAATTCTCTAGGACAAAAATCTTAGACACACATTTGGGGAAAACCACCAGTGGCTTCCCTCCCCCTCCAGTTCTGAAGTCAGGCTTCCGTGTTGGTTGCATCTGAGGGTCTGATAAAGAAATTGCAAGGGGACCCCACCCAAAGACAAGAGGGGTATTATTGCCCATCCCCCCTCCCAACAAAAGCTGCTGAAACCTTGTACATAATACAATGGAAGCTGCAAAGTCCTTTTCCTTCCCCATTAAAAAAAAAAGCAAGGAGATATTCGGCAGGGAAGAAAAGGAGGAGAATAAACAGAACCGTCTTTGTGTGCTATCACACAACATGCATCTCTTTTCTTTTTAAAACTTCTTGGAAGAGAATGAGTCATCTAAACATTGCAGGAAACCAAAAAGAAGGAGGGGAAAAATTACTTTGGGCAAAACTCTTTTTTTAATGTTTTCGTAGTAACTTTAGCCTGGAAAAAAAAAAGAGCCTAAATTTAGAGCTGAAGATGTGGAATATTTAACAATGCTCATTTTGAGGGATAGGAAGTGAACCAATGTGGATGAACCAGAGTCTTTTATTCTGAAACTCACAAGTGCTGGGCCAGTTCTGGCCAAGTGCAGGCCTTGGCCTGTGCCACTCCGCTCACTGAGCTGAGGTGTGGCTGGCTGGCCGGGAGGCTCCTGCTCCTCTGTGTGTGCTCTCACAGAAACAGGGAGGAGGCCTAGCCCTGCAGCAGCACTAGCTCCCAACTCCCACACTCTCTCCCGGGAGTTCCGATGCCTCCTTCTACAAAGTCTGTTTTGCCTCCCTTTGTATCCCCACAAGACCTGACCCTTAGTAGGGGCTCAATGTTTAGTGACTGATTCAGTATCGCCTTTTGTCTATTTTCAGTAAAATAGAAATTTTAATAACTGTTCTAGGAGACAGGTATGAGGTTTCCCTAAGGAAAAAGTGAAAACACGTACATGGTTGGGAAAGGCAGGGAAAACAAGTAATAATAATAGTAATAGCTGAAATTCTTATGGAACCTGAAGGTTGATCAAGTGCTTTAAAACTGATCCTTACAGAACCAACTCTGTGAGGCTGTCCTACTGTCCCAGGATCACAGACTTGGAACTAGAAAGGTCCCTAAGAGATCGTCTAGCTCACTTCCTAATTTTACACAGAGCAACCTGAAGCCCAGAGACATTAAATGACTTTTTCATTGTGACAAGTATAGTAAGCTTCAGAGGCAGGATTTGAATCCAGATCTTTTAGGATGTATCCTGTTCTTTCTATTACAAAGAGAGACTTTTTTTCCTCATCATTCAGATATATTAGACAGTGGCTGAGCAACTGGGAACTACTGGGTGAGAAATTAAGTACAGTTGAAACCTCTCTATTAGATAATTCAATTCAGCTCGACCAGCATTTATTAATCATCTCCTATGATGTGGCAGTGTGCTAAACATTGGGTACAAGGACAAAATGAAGCACAGACCCTGCATACATTCTATTGGGAGAATTCAACCTATACTTTGTTACTGTCCAGCTGCACCCCATTTGGAGTTTTCTTGGCAAAGATACTGGAGTGGTCTGCCATTTCCTTCTCCAGCTCATTTTACAGATGAGGAAACTGAGGCAAGCAGGGCTACATGACTAGCCTAGGGTCACACAGCTAGGAAGTACCTGAGGTTAGATTTGAACTCAGGTCTTCCTGACTCCAGGCCCAGGTTCTCAGTGGGGCCTTTTTCCTTGAGTGCATTTATTTCTATCTATGAACCATTTCAAGAAGGGATTTCCCTGTGCTCTGGAATGTATGCACTGTTAGACTTGGTAAAGCATGACATGAGCCATTCCCCTGGGAGTAAGCTCCATTCTGTGGCCTGACAGTATGCTCAATGTACTCGTAGGTCTGCCTTCCCTGACTCTCAGAGCTGTGAGCCATTAGTGAGCCAGAAGTTCTTATCACTCAGTCTAGCCAAGACTGTTCACCACCAGCACCAGGACCACAGTGACTCTATGCTCTGTGGGGAAAGGAGACAAGAGGCAGCAAAGGGGCCAGTTCCTCCCTGCAGATCCTTGGCTTATGGTGTCCTGCTTTTAGGTTCAGGCAATTTACATTTCTACCTCTTGGGATGGCCAGCTGTAGGCTATACTCTGCCCAGAGTGGCCATTCTGCTTGGGGTGTGTGCGTCATTGCTGGGAAAGGGCAAATAAAACCCTCCAACTGGACTGTCTTTTAAAGCCCACATTGTTTCCTTTCCCAGAAGGATGGGTCCATGGGTGGGGGAGTCAGCCACCACGAGTTCTGTGGTGCTCCACTATCCCTCCCTGGGGAAGGCAGTTTGGGAGCCAGGGGCTGATGATGTCTCCAGTGCCCAGAATTCTTCTTGGATGAACGGTTCTTGCTCCGGAGGTCATTCCAGGGGCTCAGTTATCTTGGAGAGCACAGGATTTGGAACTGGAAGAGTACTTAGAAATGAGGTGGCCCAAGCCCCTCCTTTTACAGATGCAGCTACACAGGTGGAAGTCTGGATTCAGACCCAGATCCTCTGTCTCAGTGTTCTTTCTACTACTTTGAGCTACCCACCATTTCCTAGTCCTAATGGCTGAAGGGCTAACCAGACTGAAAGGGAAATGAGATACTGGGGAGCACAGGGGTCCTTGGATGGGCACAAAGGTAGGCTGGGAGCAATGAGAAAGAGAAAAGGCAAAAAGGTGACCCGAGAGCACAGCTCTCCCAGTGACTGGAGAAGATGAGGAATCCTTGGCTTGGCAGTGGAGGAATGGGAAGACTCCCCCCTGCTCCAAAAGCAGGCTTCAGTCTGCTGCAGCAGGGGCCACCGAGGAGACTGCCTGTGGTTCCCACAGTCGGGGCTGGAGGAGGCTGAGGGCCAGGAGGTAACAGCTCATCTGAAAGCTGGGAGTGGGAACACCGAAAAGAGGAAGATGGCCTGGTAGGAAGCAGAGCAGCAGGAGTGCCAGCCCAGGAAATGCCTGGGGCACCAGGAAAACTGCTGATTAAATGCTTTAGAGAAGAGGAACCAGGAGCAGGGCAAAGTGGGAGGAGAGGCCTCAGATGTTTTGGTGCCCTTGGAGCTGCTAGTACAGAATCTTCCTGCAAGAACAGGCCAGAAGAGTAGAGGGGAGTAAGGGCTCCAGATGGGCTAAATGTGAGGTTTTTTAGACCCCTGCCCTCATCCCCAGGGGCCAAGAGAGGTAACCAGGGAAAGCAGAAAGCCACACAGAAGGACTGCTCAGACTTCAGAGCTCCTAGCTGACTATGCCTTATCTCCTTAGGGCTTGAATCCAGTGGAGTCTCTGGAAAAATGGGGTTAGGTTTCTTCAGCAAAGGGAGGGCAGCAACCAGAGCTGGGGGAGCCAGGGAATGGGGGGGGATGGCATATATTATCTATCTCCTAACCTGCTGCCCAAGCTCCCTGACTATTGTGTTCCTTGAGGACATGGACTGTGCAGGGGACCCCATGACAATTAAAAAGAGGATGGAGGAAAGAAGACTTAGGGCCTGAGGATCTGGGTCTGATTCCTCGCTATTTTCTATAGTTAGGTGGGCGCCCAAAGGCCAGTCACCTCACCTACTGAAGCCTCGCTTACCTCAGCTGTAAAGTGGGTGGTGAGAACACTTCTATATGTTCTGGAAATGCTTTGGACGTAAAAGGAATCTTCAGGATTATCTAGTTTGAACTCATCAACTACAGATGGGGAAACTGAGGGCTGGAGAGGTAAAGAGGCACACCCACAGCCTGCACTGTCCCCCAGCTGGGCTCTCACTCCACTCCCCCACAGGCATGCGTGAAGAAAGTGCTCTGTGAACATTAAAGAGCTATATAAATGTCAGCTATTCAGCTGCTTAGTAAAAACCTACTGAATGAATAAACGAATAGGGCCCAGAGTCATGCTCGGTTGTTGTCTTTAGGCTCAGACCCTCCCAGCTCCCAGGATAGGGTGAGCTGGGATTTCTGTTCATACAAAGGTCCCTCAGAGGGAAAGACAAACCTGATGCTGTAACCACAGCTCCTCATTACATTCCATGGGGCTTTTCTGAAACCACAAACCACCAAGGAGGTAACGGGGTAGTGCTGGGGGGAAGCTGTATCCGTGCACTCATCACAAGCATCTCTGAAATGTGCATTTATGACAAAGCACCCCATGTCAAATCTCAGGGGGCCACCGGTTCCCCAGAGGGTGACCCAACTGAGTTCTCCAGAATCTCTACAGTGCTTCAGGGTAGATGGGGATGAGCCTGCTGGAGCTCTCCAAAATCACTCAGGTTCTCCTATCAGTCAAAAAGCTCCCACTGTGTGCAAAGCACTGTGCTAAGTGCTGGGGACACAATGACAAAAATATTTATATCCCATGGGGGAAGGGGGAAGAAACAGAGAGAGAGAGAGAGGGAGAAAGGGAGAGAGGGAGAAAGGGAGAGAGAGAGACAGAGAGAGAGAGGGAGGGAGGAAAGTGAGAGGGAGGGAGAAGAAAGACAGAGAGAGGGAGAGACAGAGAGAGATAGAGACAGAGAAAAAGAGAGAGTACATATACAAGGATATACAGCATGAATACAAACCCAATACAAGTTAGGCAGGGCAGTAAATCCTAGCATTTATATAATCACTAGCATTTATCCAATGCTTTACAATTTGGAAAGTACTTTACAATTAACTATGACCTCATTTTGTCCTTAGAACAACCCTCAGATGAGGAAACTGAGTCAGGCAGAGGTTAACTGACTCGCCCAGGGTGACACAGCTAGTAAGTGTCTGAGATTAGATGTTACCTGGGGTGAGTGCTAGAGGAAGTAAAGGATTGTATGAGCCAGAGGTGAGGAGTGAGCTCATTCCAAACGTGGAGCATGACTAGTACAAAGTCATGGAATAAAAGAATGAATGAATGAGTGAATGAAAAGGCATTTAATACATGTTTGGTTAGCCAGGAGGTGGATTACCATGTATAAAGAAAAGAGAGAAGGCCAGTTTGGCTGGACCATAGATATAGTACAAGGTCAATAAGATGAAGAGCTTTTTAAAAATCACAGATTGGGGCGGCTAGGTGGTGCAGTGAATCTCTATTCACTGGCCTGGAGTCAGGAGGACCTGAGTTCAAATCCAGCCTCAGACACCTGACACACTTACTAGCCGTGTGACTTTGGGCAAGTCACTTAACCTCAATTGCCCTCCAAAAAGCAAAAAAAAAATAAAAAAAAACAGATTGAGAACTAGAACCTCAGTGGTCATCTGTCCAACCCCTTCTACCATGAAGAAAATCGTGGCTCAGAGAGAGGGACTTGACCAAGGGCACACAAGTAATATACCACAGAGTCAGGTTCTGACTCCAAGCCTGGATCTCCTTCCCTTGCATGATTCCAGTTTAGGGTGAGCACCCTGATTTTTTAGAAAAGTCTAAAAATGCTGGTCTCCAATAGATCCCAAATCCCCCAAGCCCTTACCTGTCAGTGCAGAAAGGAGAAATGGGGAGCAGAGGGTGAGGCTTGCAACGTACGGCAGAGATGGAAGAGGGCACAGGTGGTGCCTGGTGGGAGACGAGTAGTCTCTTCAAAGAACAGCTGCATGGGGTGGGGGGAGGGGAGGTGCTGCCTGCCCCAGTCATTCCAATAAACCGTTTGGAGCAGAGGTCCCTAGACTTTTCTGTGTCATGGAGCCCTTTGGCAGTCTGGTGAAGCTTAGGCACTCCTCCTTATATACGGTTTTAGAATAAATGAAGGAAATGCTTAATTTTGTTTAGGGGTTGATAAAAATAGCTGTATTTTTTTTTTCCAATCTCAGTTCATGGACTCCATGGGCCTTAGATTAAGCACCCCTCATTTTGAGGCTCCTGGCAGTGAGAACAGGGCTAACATATCACTGAACACAAGACAGCTAGGTGACGTAGCGGATAGGACACTGGGCCTAGAGTCAGGAAGACCCAAGTTCAAATCTGGCCTCAGACTATGTGACTCTGGGCAAGTCACTTAGTCCTGTTTGCCTCAGTTTCCTCATCTGTAAAATGAGCTGGAGAAGGAAATGGCAAACCGCTCCAGAATCTTTGCCAAGAAAACCCCAAATGGGGTCACACAGAGTTGGACACAAATGAAATGACTGAAAACAAAAGTCACTGACATGTGCCTGGTGGTGAATGGAGTGTGTAGTGAGAGTCAGGGCCATGAGATCAGAGGGGAAAGACCAGTCAAGGCTGTGAGGTGCAGCACTGGGGTCTGGGTGTTCTCCTCCTTGGGTTTCATTGGGAAGGGTTAGTGATGCTGAAGCTGTTTCAGATCTGGCCTAGAACTGCCCCTTGGAATCACCCCGGCTGACCTAAGCCCTATTTTCCAGAGAAAAGGTGCCCAGTAGTGGGCACTGGGACCTGGCCGTCACAATGGAAAGGAATATAACATTGTGCTCCTTCCTCATTTAGTCCTCCTGATTTTTTTTCTGAGTATTTCTCAAGTATTTCCATTCCTCCCTCCCAATCCTAATTGGAGTCTTCACTTCCTCAATCAGGACTGCCCTTAGAAGCCCCACCACTGGCCTTCTTGCTTCCCAGCTCATTTTCCTTCGATCAGCTGTAGACACCACAGTCAGTCTGACATTCACAAAATGGCACCACATTAATCGTGCTACTTCCCTGCTCCTTTCAGGCAGGGAATCAATTGAATAACTTTCATTTTTAAAACATCAATAACTCCCCTTTGCATTCCAAATAAAATCCAGACTCTTTAGGTCAACGTTCAAGGCCCTTGACAATCTGAACATAACTTCTCTTTCTAATGCCCCCTTCCTTCATCTAGCCTATGAGTAGACCCTCAAGTGTGGTCGTTTGACTGAATCCAAATTCCACAGAACAAATCCCCTTATAAAAGGATTTGTTCCGTAAAACCTGAACTCAGTCAAAAGGCTACACCCAAGGACCTAGAAGGCCCCAAGTGACCTCAAGGCCACAGGTTCTCCACCCCTTCACACTACTGAAACTTTGTTAGTATCATCACCCGGCCTGAAAAATACTTTGATCCTTTCTCTCTGTTGAAATTCTACTCATCCTTCAAGACTCGGGCACTCAGCACAGTGCCCAGCACACAGCTGGTGCTTAATAAATGCTTGCTGACTTCACCTAACTCAGCTCAGAGGATCCAGATCTGACTCTCTTTCCACAGAATAATGCTGCTTTATATGTTGCCTAATATTGTAGCCTCTTTTACTTTACAGGCAGCTGCTGGGGGTGGTGTGGATAGAGGTGGGCAGGAATGGATAGAGCACTGAATTCTCTGAATTCAAACCCAGCCTCAGACACTTACAAGCTGTGTGACCCTGGGTGAGTCACTTAACCTGCCTGCTTTAGTTTCCTCACCTGTAAAATGAGAGATGATAATAATAGCACCCACCTCCCAGGGTTGCTGTGGGGATCCAATCAGATAACACTGGTGAAAAGCACTTGGCACAGTTTCAGGCCATATAAATGTTTGTCCCCCTTTCCCCCTTTTCCCCATTCCTTCATGCATCATCTCTTGTGATCCTGATTTCAAGGTCCTAGAGGGCAGCCTTCTTCCCCAAACTAAATTCCATCTAACAAGTATTCTTCCAGGGATGTTATGTGATTGAAAGTCATAGAACAGGGGCAGCTAGGTGGTGCAATGAATATAGAGCAGGGCCCTGGAGTCAGGAAGACCTGAGTTCAATCCAGCCTCAGACACTTAACACTTACTAGCTGTGTGACCTCGGGCGAGTCACTTAACCCCAACTGCCTTGCCAAAACCAAAAAAAAGAAAATCACAGAATACTACAATCTCTAAAAAATGGAAATTCAGGAGCACCCAAAGGGCAGTGGAGAAGTACATGGAAGCATGAGCAGAATGCGGGACATTACAAACAACATTTTGAAGGAGCCCTGGTTTTAAGGATATCTGTGAACAGAGAAATGTTATGACCAGGAAAAATGGGACACTGGTAACAAAGCAAAAGCAAGAGAACACAAGGGATGCCCCTAGCGTCTT
The DNA here is from genome assembly GCF_028583685.1 of Petaurus breviceps papuanus. Taxonomy (NCBI): domain Eukaryota; kingdom Metazoa; phylum Chordata; class Mammalia; order Diprotodontia; family Petauridae; genus Petaurus; species Petaurus breviceps. Next base: position 32,710,165 of record NW_027187372.1, on the reverse strand, counting down.
GGGGAATTAATGGACAAGAGCCACACAGGACGGGCAGGCCCAGATGGGTTATGATCAGCCTCGCTATGGACAAAACCTTGCCTATTTCTGCCAAAGGCACCATCATCTTTCTAGTGTGTCAGGTTCATAAGCTCAGCTTTCCCCTGGCCTCCCCACTCTTCATCGCCCCCACGTACCCAATCAGTCACCTGGTCTGGCCATTTCTACATGCACAGTGTTTCTCTGACTCCTCTCCCCCCCCACAACTGCCCCCTCATGTCTTGCCTCCTAAATGGTCTCTACCTCAGATTTCTTCTCACTCCAGTCCATCCAACACAGGCTTCTGAAGGAACTTTCCTTAAGGGAAGATCTGACCATATGACTCCTCCCCAAACTAACTCCAGTGACTTTCTACTGTCTCCAAGATAAAATCATAAATTCTTTCTTAGCTTTCAAAGTCCCACACAACTTGACCCCAAACTATCTTTCCAATATCACTGGACACAAATCCCTTTCCCACACTTTCAATCTGGCCAACCAGCCTTCTCTTTATTCCTCACTCACAAGAGTGCAGTTCCCATCTCCATGTCTCTGCCCTGGCTGCCTCTCTCCTCATCTCTGTTTCCGAGGGTCCCCACCTATTCCTTTAAGCTCAGGCACCATCTTCTGCATGAAAGCTCTGCCAAATCCCCAGATGCTGGTGCCCTTCCTCCCAAACCACCCTGTACTCAACTAAGATATATGTGTACACATATATACACATATGTGCATTTATTAACTTTATGCTGTAAAGAGTTTTGTACATACTTGTCTATCCCATGAGAATATAAAACCTTTGAAGAAGAGATTGTTTCACTCTTCATATTCACATCCCCAGTACCTGAGTGCCTGACACATAGTAGGTGCTTAATTGATTGACTAATTGAGATAATAATGGAGCATGTACCACAGTGACTAGCACAAGGCCCTACGTAAAGAAGGGTCCCAGTATAAATGTGTTAACTAGAAGATTAGGATGAAAAGATCACATAATTGATCATAAAAAATGTGAAGTAAGAGTACAGAAGAAGCTCTTTGATGTACGAGCATTTAAATCCTCAGTTACCTCTTGCTGAAAAAGCTGTTTTTACTCTGTTTCAGAGAAAACCATATATGTAAAAACTGGAAATGTAAAGTGCTAGAATATTAGTCACAGTCAATAAACATTTATTAAGCACCTACTGTGCTAAGCACTGGGGATAGAAATTAGAAAAAAGAAAGACTGCCCTCAAGGAACTTAGTGTCTAATGGGGGACGCTGGGAGAGAGGGAGGAAGAGGAGGGCACCCAAATTGGGAACTGTGGCAAAGTTGGTCAGAGAAGTCCCAGAGTAGTGAGGGCAGCCAGGTGAGGAACACCATGTCTGAGCTGAACCCTCTCCTTAAATGAAGAGGGAGGAAGGACACCCACGTGGCAAATCTCAACACCATCCAGAAAGCGGGGCAGTCCAAAGAGCCAAGTGGACACAGTGTGTTCTAAGACACACTCCCCAGAGCAGAGCCAGTACTGGCCCAGGCTATAGGGTTAGGCAGTGACTCTGCTGCCCCACTAATCCATCCTGTCCTTGATTCAGTGTGAGGCCCTTGGGGAGCCAGCAGAAGGCTGAGTGCAGCCTAAATGACCATGGAGAGAGCTGTCTATGGGTACTACCCTGACATCCTGCCCTCTGGAGCACAGGCAGCATTCTTCTTGGGGAGTCCTCCAGGGAAGGAGCAGAAAGAAGCTGAGGACAATGGGGGCTTTCAGGAGGGCTACTGGCCCTAGAGGAGATGAGAAGGGCAGAGAAGCAAGGACTGGACACCCAGGAGGAGGAAAATCATCTTGCTCCCCATTTCTGGAAGAACAATAACGCGAAAGTTGCCTGCTGGAGTTATGGGAAAATGACTGTAGCAGCACTAGCATCTTCAGGCTCTTATCAATACTTTGGCAGCCCAAGAGAGAGATGTGCTGAGTGTGCCCCAGCTCCCTGCCCCCACTCTCAGCCCACTCCCCAGCAAGCACACAGCCAGCAGTGGAGACAATCAAACTGTGTCTCTGGCATGTGGAGTGCTACAGGTCATGGCCACACTTAACTAGAACATTCATCCTCTGAAGGCCCAGCCGGGTTCCTCAAAACTCCCTTTGTGTCCGGGTGCATTTCTGCCCCTTTGACGCTAATTTAATCAAGACATTCTCCAAGCTCTCAGATGGGGCTCCCATGGTGGTTCTGCATTCCTCGAGGCATTAAGGCTTCTGCAGCCAGCTTTGTTGGGGTGATGTTCAGCAAGGCAAGTGAGAGGATGGGGTCAGGGTGTCTACGCTAGAGCGTGCCAAACTTTTGTATGAGCCCTTGGCATCAAAGAGGGGACTGAGCTTGCCAGACATTTTGCACCCGTTTATTAACCCTATGCATCCCTCAGACGTTGATAAATATTTTCCTAGATAAGCACACTGGCTCTGAACAAAAAAGAGAAGAGAGCCCTGAGCCTGAGCTCCATATTCTGAATTCCACGACACAGAGCCCAGAAGTCTGACGCTGGAGATGAGTGAGACTGTGGCTCAGCAGGGGGTCTGCTCCCTTAAGGCTCTGCCAGTCCCCACCTTCTTTTCCCTCTATGATTTTGCAAATTCCAAAAACTTCCATTGTCTCAGTCAAGAACAGACTAGACTCCAGATCCAAAGCCAGGCTTGTATCTCTCAGCTGCTTCTTGAAAGTACAGCCTTTCTAGCACACAGCCAATAGCCAGGAAAAGATGCTGCTGAGAATTGAAAAGGCTTTAGAGCAGCAAATGGCTCCAAGCTGAAAACAGTTAGAATAAGAGAGAGGAAAGAAAGGAACCAGCTCCAGTCAAAAGCACCCGAATGCCTTATTCCAAAGGGATCGGAACATACTTTGCACAGAGCTCTATCAAACACTCCCTTCTACATGAAGTCTTTCCTGATACCCCCAGCTGCTAGGGCTCCACACTCCTCCCCCTGTTACCTGGCATTCATTTTGTATGCAGTGACAAGTACAGAATCTATAAGGAAACTACCAATGCAGGCCAGCACCTTCTCTGCAGCTGAGGACCTCAGGAAGCTGCTCCGAACATTGGGGTGTTAATTGTCCAGGGTCACACGTACTGTATGTGCTGGGATTCAGGACTTGAACTCAGGTCTTGCTGACTCTAAGACTAGCTCTGTATCCACTAAGCCACACTGCCTCTCATTTTGCATATTCATATATATTAAAATATGTGTGTAGATAGATGCAAATTAAAAATATAACTATATGCACATATATTTGTATAATATATACACAGATATAGCTCTATCTATCTATAAATCTCCCCAGCCCTAGTATCTTTTGAACTCCAGTCCTGAATCCTCAGCTGTCTACTGGACATTTTGAACTAGATGTCCCATAAGCATCTCAAACTCAAAACAGGTTGGGGAGTGGATACAATGTCAATCAACCAGCAAAGCCGTACTACTCCTGCCTTAGACTCTAACTGTGTCATCTTGGACAAGTCACAACTTCTGTTTGCCTTAGTTTCCTCATCTGCAAAATGGGGAGAATAATAACCCCTACCTTAGGGTTCTTGTGAGGGTCAAATGAGATAATCTATGTAAAGTACTTTGCAAACTTTAAAGTGTTATAGACATTCTAGCTATTATTATCATCCCCACCCCCCCCACACACACACAATCTCCCCTTCTTCTAAACATCTTATTATTGAGCATTCTGGACATGAAGCTACTACACTACTTCTGCATTCAACACTGGTACTAGCACTGACGTTTGGACAACGACTCTTGCATTGACTGGTCTCAAGGGAGCCTTGTAATTCTCTACATCATGAGGTTCAAGCTGAATGAGTTATACCTCTTAAAGCTCCATTGCATGAAGAAATCCTGCTGCATCCTTTGGGCACAAAGATCTGTAGCCTGACCCCAGGAGCCCTAAATTAGAAGACTTGATTTTCACTCCAAAAGGCCCAACTACAGTGCAAAGCTCAATCCACAGGGAGCAGCGGCCCTGCTCTCCACCCAGGCTGGGAGGAGGATGAAGCAGGGACTCCCCTATAGCCCCAAGCTATGCAGTATCCAGCCAGAGGCCACTGCTCTGATCATATCCTTACATCTGATTGGGGAGGAAGCCCATCCAGTGTGTCAGGAATCATGTGCTCTGATTACAACACCTTTTTAAATCTCCCTGCCCCAGGAGGTGATATGCACTGATAACTTTGATAATGGCAGGAGGTACAATTAATGTCTATCCCTCTTCTCCATATACTATTCTGTGAAGGGGACTAGAAGGACAGAACAAAATTCCACTGAGGCTTCAGCTTACAGCTCTGATGCAGACAGACCACTTAGCATTCAGCATGCAAGACTTCTTCCCACCTTCTGCTGAGAAGGTATATAGTTGGAAGGCATAGGGTTACCATGAATAACTCCACATTGTTTCCAAAAGAACATCTTTCTTTTATTTTTTTAAACTGGGCATGAAGTTTTATAAAATAAATATACGGATGTAAAGTTGTTTCTCTTCTTTATCTGATCAGCAATCTTTTAGTGTTCCTTGCTAAAGTGAACATTTGTCTCCCCAAAGTTTTCTTATTTTATTTTTATCTCATTTTTAGTTTCACAATAGCCCTGGGGAGAAGGATGGTAAAAACTCGCAAGTTCATAGGCTTTGGAGACCTTATAGATATTTTAGTTCAACCCTTCCATTTTGCAGATGAGGAACCTGGAGCCTGGAGGGGTTAAGTGACTAACTCAAGGTTATGCAGTTTGGAAATCGCAAAATGAAAATTCAAGTTTGGGTCTGATGACTCAAATTCCAGGCATCTTCCACGGTATCCCATTTCCCCTTTCCCTTCCTTCTGCCACCATCCTAGTGGTGCTGGCCTACATTATTTCTCACAAGGATTACTGTACTAACTTCTCAACTAACCTCTCAGCCATCTGTTTATCTTCTAAATGTTAGTGAATAATGTCCACCAGATTAACCTTCTGAAATGATGACTTTTCAGCATGGCACTTTCTTGCTAAAAAATAGTCAACTCTACCTACAATCCAAGCTCCTCAGATAACCAGTGATTCAAGGCTTTCCACAATCACCTACCTTCATCACCTACCACCATGCCCACAAAAAAACCTCTTCTATAATAGCTACTCCAGTCTCCTCATAGTTCAATCAATAGGCCCAGAAGGGTAGTAATCCAATTGAATTCAATATACAGTTATTAAATCCCTAAGATATGCTGCTACTGTGGGCCAGACTCTGAGGAGACACGGCCCCTACCTTCATGTGACTTGCAGTCTAAATGGGGAGATAAAAGATCATAGATTCAGAGGTACAAGGGATCTTAGGGGCATCTGGGCCAATTCCTTCGTTTTACTGAGGAGGAAACCAAGGCCCAGAGAAGTTAAAATGGCTTGCTAAGGTCACACAAATGCCAAGTGGAGATGTGGAGGGGATTTTCTCTAGGCACAGAACATTACCTATTTAAATACACAGAAGTCGGGGTTAAGGAATGAATGAATGAATGAATGAATGAGCACTTACACACTCAGTATGTGCTAGGCATTGTGTTAAGTTCAGGGGACATCAATCCAAAAGTGCCACAGTTCCTATCCTCAATTACATTTTAAGAACAGACAACACAAATATGAGAGTGGTGGCCAGGGAATGGCGTGTCTGGGGAGTCAAGGGAATGGCAGACTGGTTCACAGGGCAAGTCAACTGATATATCCTTTCCAAAAACAATGGTTATATGGCAGGGTAGTGAGAACAGGAAGGACAAGATCTGGAAACAGAGAACACAGAGCATGAAGGGGAATAGAGTGAAATGAGGCTGGAGCCAGATTATCAAAGATCTTAAATCCCAGGCTAAAGAAGTTAAATTTTACTTTGCAGTCAAATCCAAGCCAATGAAGACTGGCATCAGGGAATTTTCCATTTCAAAGAGATTTTAATCTGTTAAGATATCAGTGGGTTTAAGGTAGGATTTTTGGCAACCCTGGATACTATAGGACTAAGAGATAATGGTCTAATCCTACCTTTCCCATGAAGCCTTACCTGAGAGCCTCTCCTAGAACACTTCTGGTTTGTCCTACTCTATTTGTGACTTATTCAACAAGGATTATTTTAGTCTTCTTCCTTCCTACCTTTTCAGATTTCCCCCTAAAGGTCAATGCTCTCCCTCCCAGATTACCAAACAACTACTTTGTATGTATGTATTCATGCTTCTATATGAACTGTATTTTTCTACATATTTGTATTTCTTAACTTTTTATGTTTTTATATATACTACTTATCTCCCCTATTAGAATCTAAGTTTCTTGTGAGTAGGGATTGTTTCATTCTTTATACGTGTACCTATCACGACGGCTGGCACATAGTAGGCACTTAACAATTGATTACTAATATAAGGTGATGCATTATTAACAGTTTCATGAGAATATGTTCTCGTTCTATGGTTAGACTGCAAGCAGACTGAGGGCAGGAATTGTGTTTTAAATTTATTTTCTACTCATCTCAGCCTAAAACAATGCTAAAGAACACTAAATGTGTGTGTGCTTGTTTTTTTTTTTAATGGTGTTGAATTGAATTGACCCAGAAATCTGGCCACTCTGGTTTTAAAGTAATATTCATTTTTCTCAGAGAGGCCTTGAAAGAAATAAGGGAAATGGGACATGTGTTTTCCTCTGGCCTAAGTATTCCAGGACCAAGTAGCTAGAAAGCAGAGTAGAATGAAAACGTGTTTGGTACTCTCCACCCCTAGCAAAGCATCAAAAGGAAAACAAGGTCATGGGAAGAGGCAACACAGGAAAGGAAGTGAGGCCAATTTGTAGAGAAGGCTCAGATTCTCTTGGCTTCCGTGAAGAAGTGATTAAAGCCAGAGGCCTGGGTTCCCAATTCCCAGTCCATATTCTCCCTCCACCCCATCTGATCAGATGCTGCTGACAAGATCTCACTGTGGGCGACAAGTACTACTCCATCCAAGAAGATAAAGCTACACCTCCAGAGGCGAGAACATTAAACAGACACCACTTTGCCCCAGCAGAGCCCTCAGCTCTGAAGAATTCAAAGCACTCTCCATACACAATATGGCTTACTTCCTCAACATCCCAGATCATTCTCAACATTTCTACAGTGAGAGAAACAGATGCCCAGCAGAGGGCAGGAAATCTCCTAAGGGCATTCAAGGAGCTGCTGCCAGAGCTGAGAACTGATCCTGAAGAATCTGGATTCCCAAAGATGCCAGAGGACTGTGCTGCAAAAACAGCCAAGGAAATGAAAGGAGAGAAGAAGGGTACCATCTTGCTAGCCATCACGAAGATTCTTTAGGGAAACTCTACCAGGAATATTAGAAAGTCCCATTACTGCCTACCAGATCCTGATTAAAATGGAGAAACTAAAAGAAGGAAACAAAAGAGATCCTAGGAACCCTGCCTCTCACTCCTGTCCTTGACTAAGGAGTCCCAACTCCACACAGGGCATCCCAAAAAGTTCTCCTTACCAAAGGAAAAGCCAAGGTTGGAGAATTTGCTAGGTCCCTATAGTCTTAATCCCCAAATTAGTGTATGGTTGCCCTCCTCCCAGAACAGGGGTGGAGGAGTAGGGATAGAGAATGGTACACCCACTATTAGATGTGGTCCCAGGGTCAGCTGATTTTACTTAACTGTTTTTTGTTGTTGTTGTTGTTGCGAAGTAATATTCCAGGGCAGTTTGGGGAATGATATATTTGGAAATGACTATGGTATAAAAAAACCCAAAGAACATCTATAAACTTTGAAAAATAACTAAAACGGCCAAAGAAGAGAGAAAAATCAGTATAAGGGAATTCATGTTACTACTAAGCTCTGTGACTATATAACTTATTCAAAATCTTACTCTTCTCCACTTTGCATGGTACTCTGTACACAGAAAGCATTTAATAAATGTTTTTGAATGGATGCATGAATATTCACAATAACTTAAATTTAACTTATAATTTTATAATGACTAGATTCAAGAAAAGTAGGCTGTTGATATTTTTAGTAATCCTAGGAGTAGTAATAACATTTGTGTGGCTCTTTCCTGCTATAAAGTGCTTTATATAAACGGTTTCATTTGATCCTTACAAACACCCTGCTAATCAGGCAGTCCTGGCATTATTACCTAGTTCTCAGGGGTATTGTGAGAAAAGCACTTTGTAAATAGCAGAGTGCTTCATCAAACTTTGCTATAATTATCCCTAGGAAATGGAGGCTCCCTGAAGTTCAGAGATTTTCCTAAGATAGCACAACTAACGATGATGATCATGATCATGATAGCTCAAATGTATATATCCTTAAGTTTTTACAAGAAGCTTTCTTCCTAACAACCCTGTTAGGTAAGTTCTATTATTATCCCCATTTTACAGATGAAGAAACTGGCACAGAATTTAGAGGTGGAAAGGATCTTAAACATCACAGTACTGGGTCAATAAACTAAATAGGTTTGTTATACTCAATGCTGATCAGAGACATTCCACAGTGGTGGTGTAGGTGATAGTCCAATATCCTATCAAATGGAGAATCCTACCCAAAACTGCCTCTAGACCACAATCCTCAATTGCCAAGGCCCTAACACTAAGAAATGACTTAGTTGACGGGGGAGAAACATCCTAAAAAAGAAGTTATGAACATGGCCACAGCTATGCCAACAAGTGGGTAGAATGCAACCCTTCCAAGAGCCAATCGGGCATTATCAAGGTCTCCAGGAAATCCGGGAGACCTCAGCTATAGAATGAGCTCAGGACTGTGGGCACCAGCCAGGACATGATCTCATAGCAAGTGAGGAACAGAACAGAAATTTGAATGAATCAAGGTCTTCTAACTCAAAATCTAGGACTTTTACTGATGGCTCTAAGCTGCTTGGTTCACAGGTGATGTTCCTTGCCCAAGATCACAAATGAATCAGTAGCTGCCAGAGTCTAAGCTTTTGAAGGCAAGTGATCTTTCCAGTAGATTACAATGGCTTCTTCAATAGTGCAGGAGGAGCTTGAGAGATCTATTCAGTGGAGAGAAAGGCAAAAGCATCAGAGAAGCCAGTTTAAATACAAACATCACCAGGAGGGAGGGAAGAGGATGGGGGGAAATGAAACAAAATAAAGGAGCTATTTCAGAAGAAGACTAAGAAAATTGTCTTTGTTATAAAGAAGAATTGTGCTTAATGTGGCCAAGCAAAAAATCCACTGAAGAAGCCCTCCTGAGCAAGGCCAATAGAATCCCAAGGAGTCAACCCTACAAAAACAGACACAAGCCCCATTCTCCCTTGGCAAGGCAGCCAAGGTACAGGGTGGCAATTCTGGCTGGAACCTAGAGACTTGGTCTTCCCTTAGGGTCTGACTGCACCACTAATAACAGACAATCACCCAGGCAGCCAGTCTTGCAGCTCACCAATACAGAACTTCTACAGCCTTGCTGCTGATACTGTGATCAGAAACTGGCTGCATGCCAGGGCTTCCACCCTTGTTGGTACTGTTTCCACTCAGGGTAATAAGTATTTACTCATGGACTTAGGACAACAGGTGTTGGATGATGAGTTTTATTAGTTATTCTTCTTCACTCACCAGGGAGGCAAGAAGCCATGTGTAACCTGTCCCACTGCCTCCTCCTGCCCCAGGCCTGTGAGGGTACAGAGTTAAGTCAAGTGCTCCAGACCAGACTCCACAGAGCAGCCGTAACTGAGCCTACAACTGCCTTACCCTGCAGACAGTCACTGTTCCCCTACAAGACCACTAACAGCTTTGTGTGCAATGGAAATTACTGAGTTGCAGAGAACTCTTCAGGCAGTTTAACCAAACAAAGAAGCCTCAATCAATGGGAGCAGAAATAGACACACCCAAGACATACTGTCTTGGGATTGCTGCTTGTGTATATATTTGATCTCTCCAAAGAGATCAGATCAGTATGAAGGCAAGAACTCCATCTCACCCTTCTCTGCATCCCTCCCTAGGATCCAGCCCAGGGTCTCTTGTGAAGCTGTTCAACTTAGTAACTGGCTGGTCTGACAATGCTGGAAGATCAGATGGCTAGAAAGTGTCTGTCCTTGGTCCACTCTTGCTTCTGCTGAATGCTTCTCCTTGTCCACCCCCTCCTCAGGGCCTTTCTTCCCCTTAGTTTGAAGGGTAACATAACTTAGGCCTGTGCAAGTTCAATTCCAAACATACTGAGCTCTTAATGGAAGGCACTGTAGAAATCTAATGGGTAAAACACACACACACACACACACAAAACAATTCATGCAAAAGAATTAGCCATCTTTGATACAGACCCCCATCTTCTCAAGTTCCAAGAAAGACTGGGACCACCCTGAGAGCAGCACCGAGGGACAGGACTTGCTGGGAGCTGTGGGCACGATGTCACAGCAGCTATGGCTCCTGCTGCTCTTCGAGGCCGTTCTTTGGCAGTGAACCTGACTCATCTTATCAGTGGAGATACCTCTGAAGTATCTGGCAGCCTTCCATCCCACCTCAAACAAAACCAGACCTCACATCCTACTGTTTCTCTCTAAAGAGGATCTCTTCATCAGACATAGGGAAAGCAAAGCCTAATTGGACGAATCCAGGCCTTGCTACTGCCCAGACAAGGCCAACAACTGCGGTGAAAGGGGACAGCTGGCTACGGAGCCCCACGAAACCCTGTTCGGATCAGATGGAAATTCCAGCAGTAGAGATTCAGGGACAGGGGAGGGAAGACACAGTCAGTCACATTACTGTTTCCTTCAAAGATATCCCAGTCCTCCTCTGAACCCTGCCTCAAGAGAACAGCATGTGAAAACACAGCTCAGAAAAGCACATATCCCTCCCCCATGACCTCCACCCCCACCCGACCAATCATTCCCTTAACACATGTCACACTCTGCTGGGCCCCATTGTGGCTCCTGCTCTTTTCTTGGTCATCCCCAATGCCACTGAAGATGCAGCTCTTCAGAGATAGCCCTGCTCCACGCCCACTTGTCAAGCTGCTGGATGAAAAGAGTGAGGGGGAAACCTTATCTTAGTCCCAAGAGGGAGATGGGATGGGTTGGGTCCCTGTCTTCTGGAATCTCTTATCTTTCTTCACTAGGGCTAGCACCCTTTAGAATGTGCCAAAAGAAATCTGAATAGTCACGGCAATTCTTTCTTAACTAAGTTACCAATATTAATCTGAGACACGTGTCAGTGGGGGTGCCCTTACTGACACTGACTGATGGCCTCAGACATCTTTTCAGTATGTTCCTTGCAGCTTCTTCTCTTCTGGCAGGGCTGCTTATTGTTCAGAGGCCAAAACATCACCAAGCCTGAAGCAGAGAGCCCTGGGCTGCTGGCCTAAGGAGCTTAGACCGGGCCCTACCACATGTCCCTGCATCATTCACTACTATTCTGGACCTCAACTGCCTAGTCTGAAAATTTGGGGAGCAGAAAACCATTGAGATCCCTTAAATCCTAGGATTCCATGCATCTGCTTTATCAATACCTGCCCACAGCATCCTCGACCTTACCAGGGCAGACACAACCCACACAGACAAGATTTCCATCCAGACCGAAACAAGTGAGAGAATGCTTACCTAGAACCTGGCCTAAGAGAAGCCCAGTGACTAGACTGGAAAAAATTGTAGCTCAGAGGACCAAGCTCGGTCTGAACCCAGGCTCTGTCTCTTGCTACCTTGGGTGACCTTGGGCAAGTACTTCACCTCTCTTGTTTCTTTATCTGTAAGAGGATGAGCTCTAAGATTCCTTCCAGTCCCCAAACTATGATGCCCAAGAATCCAGAAAGGAACTGTCAACCAAAAGGTCAAGTCCTTGACAAGAGAACTGAGAGCTTAGGTAGGAGAGGAGGGCCTGGAGGAGGTATGATTCAGAAAATGGGGACTGCTGGAACAAACCACTGGTCTTTGCTAAAGTCTGAGGAGCTATCGGAGTTACAAAATGTAGACTTGAGACAAGAGAAGGATGGACAATTCTTAGGTCCTCCAACTGAGAGGCGAAAGAAAAGGGCCATCTTCCCAACTGAAAGAACAGCCGCGGCCCTAGTTTATTTTAGCTAGGAACCAGGAGATGGGGGGGGGGGGGGATTTATTTCTGTTCTCTAATGGGTTCTTCAGCACACACAACCCCTATAGAGACCAAATGGAACAGAAAACCCAGGCCACTGGCAGTTAGACTTTGCACTGCTTTGGTCACTGTTTTTGAAGCCTGAGCACTAAACAAACGAAGGTGGCAGCAATAATATTTGCCCAAACCTTGGCTCCAAGGGGGTCAGACAGATTTAGCTTTCATTACATGGAAAGGAGGCACTGGGACGCCAAATGAGTAGTTTTCCCTTGAGCCCCTGCACAAAGCAGGTCTGTTTCTGGGCTGAGGCTGAGGGGCTGATTTTCCCAGATGTCCCATTTAAGCTGGAGGAATCTCTGCTGCTGCCTCATGCAAAATGTAAAAGCTGCTTCAGCAGCAAGAACCGCAAACCAGGGGGGCAGTGGAGGGGATCCCTTGAGGGGCCCAGCAGCATAGACAAAACTCTTGTGCTGCTACTCTGATAGCCTGAAATCTGTCTGCATTAGCTGTGGCCCAGATTCTTGGCCAATTTCCACGTTCAAGCAGCCCCTGACCTCCCTCTCGCTATGAATTCTCACTCTGGGGAGACAGAACATGCTGCCCCATTTCATTTATGACTTCCAGCTGCTCATCCAATCACCTGGTATGGATAACAATCAGAGGGGTGCCAAAGGCTGGTCTCTTACACCCTAGATATGGTCCTCATTAATTTTAGCCTGGAATATTCCACTATGTCAAATACTTGTATTTCAATTCTTCCTACTCCTCACCCCGTTTCCCCCTTCTCCCTCCCCCAAACAATCCTCTATATCCCCACCAGATTAATCTTCCGAATACATAGCTCTAGGCACATCACTCCCTGGATCAAATGCCCTCAAGGGCTCCTCACTGCCTACCAAATCAAGTCCAAAGCAGTTTAGCATCTAAGCCTTTCTACAACCGTGTTGCCACTTATCTTTTCAGCCCTATCTCCCACTATTCCCTTTTCATAGCAACGAAATGACATAGATTCAGAATACCCGAGTTCAAATTCTGCCATAATAGCTATGTGACTTACCCTCCCTCAGACTCAGTTTCCTCATCTGCAAGATGAAAGGATTGGCCTAGATGGCCTCTGAGGTCCCTTCTTGCTCTAAACTGATGATTCTATGGATCCTATCTTTCAGGAAAACTAGACTTCTTTGTCTTCACCAAACGTTCTCTGCTTTTGCAGCTTCTGGACTTCGTTTGCTTACAACATTCTCAGTGCTTAGAATGCCCTTCCCTGGTACCACTGGCAGCTGAAATCCCACCCATTCTTCTGGAGCCAGCTTAAATGCCACTGCCTTTCCATATGTCCCCTACCGGAGGAAGAATCCAGAATTGATTTTCATGTTCTTCTTTGAAATATATTTATTCATGCTAAGCCCCATCTTATATGCGTTCGCTTCTGGAGAGTAGAGAGTATGTCTTACTCATTTCTGTAACTCCCTATCTACTTGGTGCTCGATAAATGAACTGAATTGAATTGAACTGAATTGTTTCTTTCAAAGGTCTGAGACTAAAAAAAAAAAAGCAGGGCAGGGTATTCTAAAACTATGTGAAATACCTGGAATTACTGGCAAAGATATGGAAAAATCTTAGTGTGCTCTAGTTTATAAATTCCAGAAATATCTTTCATATAAGGATTTTCCTGTTTGAAAACAGTTGGAAAAAGACTGAGTTGGCTCAAGTAGATTTGGAAATGGATTTCCCAAATAATAATCTTTTTAAGCTTATAAAACTAGCCAGTGGATTCAGATCCATTAGCAGTACAGAAGTCTCCCTGAGCCATTCCTACCAGAAGACAGAACTTGAGATTGGCCCTTGTGTTGCTAAATCCAAATTCACTTGAAAAGCAAGGAACAAGACTCTCCCACTCCCACATGTGGATCCAATTCCAACTTCTGGGTCCTGAGACACCCGGTGAAATAAATATGCCAGCTAGCAAAAATGGGCTCTGATACCACAAAAAGCCATGAGCTCAGGAACAGCATTGTCTCCTGGGATCTCCCTGGTAGAGCTATCCATGAACTGTGCTCTCTGCTGCCCATCACGGAAGGTTTTCAAGCAGTGGCAGGACGCGCACTGTTGAGGGTGCTGTAGAAGGGTTTTCTATTCAAGGACCAGTTGGAACAGGAGGTATCCAAGGTCCTTTCAAACTGAGAGCCTGTGAAACGACATTTCCATCTAAAATGTCTGACAAAAGAACTATTTTCTCCCTTGGCCCAGCTCATTCTCTCCCCTCATTTGCTTTTATCTCTGCTATCACAATTTACCACGCATTATAGGGTCTGGCAACAAAGAGACAGGAGCTTTGAATACAAGCTGCTCCTCTTCTCCTAGAATCAAAGCACCCTGGACCTAGAAAGGTCCACACAGATCAGCAAATTCAAGGGGTCTTCACCTTCCTGTGTTACAGACCCCTTTGGCAATTTGGTGAAGCTTCAGACCCATTCACAGAAAAAATATTTTTAAATGCATACAATAAAATACAGAAGATTGGAAAGGAAACCAATGATATTAAAAAGAAAAACAAGTTCATGGACTTCAGGCTAAGAACTCATGATCAGATTTGACTCTGTCATTTGACAGATGAGAAAACAGACTGGAGGTGAGAAATCACCTGCTCATGTTCACACTATTGGTTAGTGACTAAGTGATCGAGTACCCAGTAGGGAGACTTTCTGGCAAAGGATGCTGACCTAACAGAAGCCAGCAGGAAGCTTGACAAATACCTGTTAGGGGAGCCAGTTGAGCCTGTAAGTCTGGTTATGAAATTCCAACCAGAGGGGTTCCCATCCTTCTCAGGGTCTTGATATAGGTATGGGAGTGGTTTCTATAATGGGCATGTGACACTTCATACTTGCCCACATATCATACTTCACCATTAACAAAATGACCTAGAGGTTCATTTACATTGGAGGGTACTGAGAAGGAATGATTTCCTTGCTAGTCAATGAAAAGCAACATCATTCACATCTAGCTGGGGTAGATGTGATCTGTTCCCAGGACTTCCCAGGTCAGCTTTTTCCCTGGGGCTCCCTGCCCACATTGGAATCCCACTGGCAAAAGAAAAGAAATGTCTACTCCTTAAAATGGATCAGGGAGAATGAAACTTGACTGCTGGTCAACAATCTCACATAAATCTCTCATCAAGTACAGTTTAATTGCTGTAAAAGTTTGAAAAGGTCACAAAGAGGTCCTATAAGGACCAGGGACCTCTCCTTTATACCTCCAGGAATGGAAATGCATATGTAGCTCAGGGAAGTCAACCCAGAATCCATGGCTAAGAATGTCAATGCTGGAGTGGATCGAGCTTTGAGAGAACCATAGACCTCTGTGTCTGCAGCAGCTTCCGTGCTAGCAGGCTGATGGCAATACATTGAGGGAGCACACAAGTGGAGATGCTTGTGTTGGCCCCTGGGGGTCACCTGCCTCAAAAAGATCCTAAAAAACCATGTAGCAGCACTGAGGGATGTAAAGGGCTTTCTCTTAACTCAGACCTCTCGGGCAATTTCTCTGACTGGGAGAAAATGGTGAACAATTGAGATAGGATGGCTCTCCTAAAGAGCTTTGCCCAGAATCACAGACAGGACAGAGGCTGGGGCTCCCTTCCTCAAGAGACCACAAGCACATTTGAAGATTTCACTGAAGCACCACCAATCACTGTCAAGATTTCACTTCACTATACTTGAACGGGACTTACATTCAAGTCACCATGTGGAGGGGAATAACGAAAACAATGCCAAACAGAACTGGGGCAGGTGTGGAAAAGGGTGAAGGGCATCCTCTGACGTGGCCTGCAACTGCTTCTCTGCACCATTAAGAACAGATCAAAGGTTTCCCCGGCACGCCTACTTTTGAAATGGAACACAACTATCTATCTACCCAACATAGCCAGGAGGCTGGAACATCAAAGTGGACCACATCCAATTGTCAAAGCATCTCCCTTTTCTTGGCTGGAGGATCATATCCCCCATGCCTTGCCTCTAAGAAGCCAAGAATCTATGGATTGTGTGATAGATACTACACTTCCATGGCTGAAAAAAATCCAGTGGACTAATTGTGTAACAGCACTCTTCCCAAATGACCATTATCTCCATGGGTCCCATTCATTTTCTCCTTCCATTTGCTGTCTCAAGGATCACAATTTACTAAGCTTTAGAGTAGCGGTAAGGTCAAACTCAAAGAGAAAAGGGGCAACATACTGACACTATATATGTTCTTCTGTATTCGTTTGGGTAATTACATTTTATTCTGGCTCTACAGGAAGGTATGCTTGACACTCTTTCTAGACGATTTGAAGACATGGGAAAAGAAATATAAAGAAAAAAAGATTCAAAATAATTTTTTTTCTTCAATACAGTGAGAAGATGAAAAACCAGGCCCTGAACCAAGATCAAACCAGGAAGAAGGCCAAAAAGTTTCACCTTAAAAATGTGGAAAACAACAAATGACTGAAAGCTCTGGATATTTAATAGAGTTGGTTTTTTCCCAATATTTGAGAATGTTGTCAACTGGAAACCTATAAATGCTCCCTCCTCCAGTGATTCCTAGGAAGACCACCCTTCTTAAAATCCTCCTAAGGATGACAATCTGTCATGTACAAGGATGAATGGCGTTTGCCACCATACACAACCAGCTTTCAACTGTGGAAAGCTGACTTGCTTTCTTTCAAAAAATTATTCCACACAGAACTCCAAGTACCAGAATTTAGAGATCAGTGTCCTGGTCTATACACAGAAAGCACAGTGTAATGCTAAAACCACTAGATTTGGAACCAGAAGTTACTGTTTCAAATCTTGGCTTTGCCTAGAACTTGGACAAGTCACTTCTTCATCTGTAAAATGAGGAGGTTGGAAAATGATTCCTAAGGCATGCCTAGCTCTCTGATATCCTCTGTCCCCAAAAGTCCATCTCTAATGTATATGGTGATACAGGACAGAATCTTCTGTTAAACTGGTCCATGTCACCAAGTAAGGTCCATAAATCAATCATACTAAGCCCAGGAAGGAAAAAAAAAATGTTGCAATATTAATAGATAATCAAGTTCCCAAGTCCATCACAGCCAAACGACTTCGGGATCAAGTCTCTGAAAGAGAGCTGAACCAAGAAGTATACGGGCTTGGAAAGTGAATTAGAATAAGAGAACATGAAATCATACTCAAGGGCCTCAAGGCTGAACCATTTCCCAAATAAAGTAATGTTCTATTGCAAATCACCGAAACATACTAGCAACTAGCATGGATGATATAAAGGAGAACCCATGCTGCAAACTGTGCTGGCATGGCCTTGAGGTGACGACCCTGCAGAGGGCTACAAGCCACGGCTGCTACTGACTCAACCCTGGCAAAGAGAAAAGAATGGGGATTTCATGTACTTCATTATACTTGGGCTCCCTAGAGGAAGAGATGGCTGCAGATGTGTTTAGGAGGCTACCAAGGGTTGGTTTGGCTTTACATTTACTTACATGGCATGTTAATACCCTTCCAGAATCCATACATAGGGACCCCTCTAATTACCTTTTTAAAGAGCCTTCCAGAATCTTCGCTGACTTGGACAAAGCGGGGGATGATGTTATTCAGGTAAATGTCGCTCAGGGTGGTGTGATCCCGGCTCTCTCGCTTCACTTGGTTCAAGAGGAGGTTCCAGCAGTTGACTGGTGAGAGAACATTCTGATCCTTCCTGGAAAGAGAGAAAAAAAGGGAAGAGAGAGAGAGGGGCACACAGCCCCGGGGGAAACATGAAAGAGAAACACAGAAACCCGCACTGTGAAAGAGAGAGAGAAAAATAGAGAGAGAGATTTAGAGAGAGAGAGAGAGAAAGCGAGAGAGAGAGCG
>NW_027187372.1:32610795-32691855 GCF_028583685.1 Petaurus breviceps papuanus | reverse complement strand
AGAGAGAGAGAATGGTGAGAAAGATGGAGCCATCTCAAGGATGACAACCTAGCCCACATGGACACAAGGGTTAGAAGCCGGCTTGCACCAGCTCTCACAGATTGTTAAATCTTTGGTGCTCAGAATCAGCAAGTACTACCAATCAGGGCTTGGTTTATTATTTTTTATTTTATTCTGTAACACAGATTTAACTTACAGGTGTATCTTGTGTATATCCCACCCCCAGCCATCTACCTCCCTAGCCAGATGTTAAACATTTACTGGGACATCACTAGCTAGAACCAATTCAGAAGTGTGGCCTCTTTCCTAGGAGGAGGTATCTTGGAGCTTTTTTTCCCCTTTTCCAAAACTATAAGGAAAAGAGCCAGATTTTTCTTTCTGGGGATAGACAAGTGTTAGGTACTGAAGCAATGCTTTTACGCATTTTAGGTTACACAAAGAAGCAAGTATGATACATTATGAGCCAGGAATAAGACTTCTGATGTAGAAAATAGCTGCAAACCCTCTTTTTAAAAGAGCATGCCTCAACTAAGGTGTGTTTGGTAGAATGAAGCTATCCACACTTGTGCTCTTGGGCAATAATCACAGAAACCAGATCTGAGCACACACACACACACACACACACACACACATATACTCATACACTTTTTTTTTTTTGAGGGGGGAAGGCAGGGCAATTGAGATTAAGTGACTTGCTCAAGGTCACATGGCTAGTAAGTGTTAAGTGTATGAAGTTGGATTTGAACTCAGGTCCTCCTGACTCCAGGGCCAGTGCTCAATTCACTGCGCCACTTAGCCACCCCTACTCACACACTCTTAAAGGATGATCCTAAGACTTCTAAAACTTTACTGGAGAGTCAAGAACAATTGAGAATAATTTCACCATATGTATTAAGCCAAATAATATCATTTAAAGGCAACAGTGAGCATCTACTCTTCCTCCAGCACTGGTTGGGGCAACATAATACTCTAGAGAGTATGAGTAACTTGTGCTCCACTTGGAATTTGGATGTGTCTAACAAGAAGCCCAGAAAGCAGGGGATTGTGGGCTGCTCTTTGGACAGGAATTCTGAAATGGTTCACAGGCTGCTCTCTCCCCTTTAGCCTCTTCCCTCTCCCCGCCCTCCCCACACAGACTCTGAAATGCAGAGAAAAAAGCAGTGGGAAGAACTTGCTCCTCTGAATCAAGGTAAACCTCCATTCCAGAATCTAGGGTGCTAAGCACCCCATGATTTCTACTGGAGGGAATTTGGCTTGGAAGTACAAATAACAATTAACAAAGAACCGCTCCCCACCCAAATGGACTTCAGGACAAACCAGATCCCCAAATCATTATCTCCAGAGAGCCCAGGATCTGGGTCATATGGAGAACAATAGAGCCCAAGCAGAAACTCCTATCTATCTGTCCCTCCCTCCCTCCTCCTGGGTAGGGCACTTAAGGTGCAGCATGTGATCCATTCAAATCACTGTCTACTTACAGAAGATAGAATATCACTGGGAACTAAAATATACAAAGCTCCAATAATATTGTCCATGAAATGCTACTTGGGAGTCAGAGATTCATATAATTAACTTACTTCTTGGGCCCCTCCTACACTGAATCACCACTTTCAAAGTGTTTATTATCTGAAAAGGCTGAATTTGAAAAAATTCTAAATTCCAACACAGAAATAATTTAGGCCTAGGTAACCAATGATATTTGAAAGGCCTCTTCACACAAACATTTATCATAGGATCACAGACTTAGAACTGGAAAGATTGTCTAGCCCAAGTCCTTCATTTTACCAAGAAGGAAACTGAGGCCCAGGGAGAAGAACTGGGCTGTCCAAGTGATGCATCCACCACACAGCTACACAGTAAGAAGTGGAATCAGGATTCTAACTCATCCTGACTCCAAATTCAGTGCTCCTGCTACTAGGCATCACTGCCTGTCCCAAACACACCATGTAGCAGATAACACCTGGCAAACTACTTCACATAGAAATTTGGTTTTGAAATGGATGTTGGTTTCTCCACTGGAAAAAAAAAATCATACATCATTCATTCATGATGTCTATTAGACTAGAAGCTCCATGAAGGCAAGTGCCACACCTTAAGGATCTTCATATATCCTCCAGTCCCCAGCACAGTGCTATTAATATAATTCCACCCTTTGGTGATGGCCCATCACAAAGCTTCTCACTATGAGAGGGAAACAATTATGATAAATATATTACCCACTCAGTGACTTAAAGCGGTTGCATTGTGGATAGTGCACAGGGTCTGGAATCAAAGGACCTGGGTTTGAATCACACTCAACTACTTTCTACCTATCTGACCTTGGATAAATCTCCTCTGTATTCCAAGTCTTGTTTTCTTCCTCTGAAAAATAAGGGTGTTGTCTTAGATGAGAGATCTAATTCCTTTGTATTTTTTCTCTAGGGCATCAGATACTTCTAAAAACATTTTCGATTTCTGTCCCCTGCCCTCTTCCTAGGTTACCTTCTCTTGGTCATTCTGGTGCCAATGACAGAGATGGTAGGAGTCAGTCAGCCCAAGACTCCATGACAAAGGATCTGCATTAAAAATCCTGGCTTTGTCACTTATTCTCTGTGTGACTTCAGACTAGTAACTGAGATTCCCTTGATTTCAGGAAATAGAATAAGCAAGACTAAATGTTTCCTAAGGGACCCTTTTGGGATCCTTAGGGGAATCCTTAAAAAAGAAGGCAGGAAAACACATTTTGGATTAAAACAAAGGATTTTTTTTAATTCTACTTTTTTTTAATGAATAAAAATATCTTTTCTCTGTCTCCTACCTCCCAGGAAGGGCACCATGCCATCTCCCTATCTCATCAGTCTATCATTATTCTCCAATCCATCAGTGTTATTCTCCCTACCCACACTTGATCTTAAAGCCAATCACTTCAAAACATTGTCTTTTCCAATCCTGACACCCTTGACAATCTGCCATTTTCAGTCTGCTGCTCCCATTATCTTTCACTAAAACTGCAGAGGGAGAAAATCAGGAATTAGAGGATGATCAGATTGCTACAAATGCATGTATTTTAACTACAACAAGTTTCTCCTTACTACACTGTAATTCTTATATTCCTCCCTTATTGACTCTATTATGCTCTGTCCACAGCATGCTCTTACATTTCTATTTACTCAAGATGACTTTAATTTCACTCCTTTCTCCACCTCCCTAACACTTGCCAGGGTATCTGTCCTTTCCTTTACTAATCCCTGTGATGAACGTTCAATCAGCCACTTCTAGACTAGCACCCCTGCTACCACTCTCAGCATCTCTCATCAACTACCTCACTGTAACTCAGCCCTAGAAACCCTTCCACCCATCTTCTCTACTACTACTTTTGCCTTCCTTTGTATGCCCAGAATTTAGCACGGTGCCTGAAGTAGAATAAACATTTAAATGCTGGTTGACTGACTGAATAGCTACTTTACTGCTACTGACTAAAGATCCCAGAGGTTACTACAATGATTTAGAAAATGACATATTTGTGTTATCCATGTTCTAATCTTTTAAAATTTATTTTGTTAAATATTTCCAAATGACATTTTAATTTTTGGAGCCACACTCAGGAACGTCGCGGACCTAGTGTTTGAAATCTGTTACACATCATCTCTCCTCTCCTCAAAGATCTTATGCCATGCTGTCCTCTCTCCTTAGTGGGGCACCTCAACTCCTTCTTTAATGAAAAAACAGAGGCCGTCTGGTGGATGATGCTTCTTCTCTATCTGCTATTCACTAAATTCAGTGACCTTTCATTAGTCATCATTTTTGACCTCTCCACTATTTTCGGCATTGCTGATCACCTCTATCTCCTGGCTACTCTTCTCTCTTTACTTCTGTGATACAGCTTATCTCTTGGTTCTCATAGGTAGCTAGGTAGTGTAGTAGCTAGAGAATGGGGCCCAGAAGACCTGAGTTCAAATCCAGTCTCTTACTAGTTGTGTGACCTTGGACAAGTCACTTCACCTGTTTGTCTCAGTTTCCTCAACTGTGAAATGGGGATAACAGCAGTTACCTTGAAGTATTTCTGGGAGGCTCAAGTGAGAAAACAATTGTACTTAGCACAGAACCTGGCACGTAGTAGGCACCATACAAATACTTATTCCCTTTCCTTCCCTTTATTCTACCACCTCATCTCGTTACTTCTTCTGAGCATTCTTTGTGGAATGGCACAATGAGTAAATCCCAAGGGCTCTGCCCTGGTTCTGTTCTTTTCTCATTTTACAGCTCCAGACCCCCTCTCCTGGTGATCTCATCAGTTCCTCAGGCTTCAGTCACAGCCTCAGTCTCCATAGATGACTCACAGCCCTATCTATGTAAGCCTTCGTCCTTCTCTGGCCATTGGTCCCACATCACTAACCACATCTTGGACATGTTTAACTGGGTTCCTCAGAGGCACCTCAAACTGTCCAAAACACAATTCATTAACTCTCCTCCCTAAGTTCACCATTCTTCCTAATTTCACTATTTCTGCTGAAGATACCACTATTTTTCAAGTCAAGGGTACAAGTCTGCAACCTTGGACTCATCCTTGGTTCTTTCTTTTCCCTTCCTGCTCATAGCCAGTCAGCTGCTAAGTTTTGCCTATTCTACCTCCAGAATTCATCCCTTTCTCTTTGCTCACACAAACTCAACCCTAGGTCTGGCTCTTGTCATTTCCTGCCCAGATGACTACAAAAGTCTCCTAACTGGACTCCCTACTTTCAATATCCACCCAATTGGGATTTCCAAGTCGGCGATTTTACCATGTTACTCCCAAGACAAATAATCTTCAATGACTCCCTATAGCCTTTTGATAAGACACCAATTACCTAGTTTGGCATCTAAAGCCCTTCACAATCTGCCTTCAGTCTCCCTTTCCAGGCTTGCTGCCCACTGCTCCCCCTCAAACACTCTACATGCCAGAGAAACTGATCTACTTGTGTTCCCTATGGATGCCATTCCATATTCTACACTAGGGCTGTTTCATGGGCTGACTCCTATGTCCAGAAAGTTAAGGCTCCATAAGGCCTTCACTGACCTTCAGTCACTAGTGCTTGTCCCCTTCTGAAATGATTTTATATTTACTTATTTGTGTAAAAATGTATCTTTTCAGCAGACTGTAAGATCCATGAGGACAAATTTACTTTTATTTTTGTCCCCAGGCCCCCGATGCCTAACACAGTGCCCCACACAGCTCCTCTTAGAAGTCCTTACTTCAATCCATCTACTACTTTAGTGTCAGAATGGAGACTATCTAATTGAATTCCCTTAATGCCCCCTTTTCACCCCCTTTAAACTTCAGGTTTCAACTCCACAAATATTTATTGTTTACTAGAGACGCTCTGTGACCTCATTTGGGATTTTCTTGGCAAAGATACTGAAGTAGTTTGCCATTTCCTCCTCCAGCTCATTTGACAGATGAGGAAACTGAGGCACACAAGGTTAAGTGACTTGCTCAGGGTCACACAGCCAATAAGCCTCAGGGCTGGATTTGAACTTGGGTCCTACTGACTGGAGGCCCAGCATTCTATCTACTGCATTACCTACATGCCCAAGAATACAAAGATGAAGAGGCAGCTCCTGCCCTGAAGAAAATGATAGTCAAATAGAGGGGCTATTAAATGTACTCAAATGAGGATTGTAGCAACAACAAGGATAACTGGCCTTTTCTGGTCTGGACTTGTCACTTCATTAGTTTAGGGAACTCTCAGAATCAAAGCACCCTCCACCAAGCCAAACTGGCAAGCTGCATCTAACTTAGAGTCTTAGCTGCCTGAGCCACTGTATCCACAGATACAGCCAGTATGTATCAGAGGCCAGGCCTGAACCCGGGACTTCCTGTCTCCAAATCCAACCCTCTACCATCATACTCTGTACCCCTCTCGTAGGCTCCCTGCTGAAAGGAACCTTTTCTCTCTTATTTTTTTTCTTATAGCAGTTTATCTGGATCTCTTCTTTACCCTGATCAAATTCTAAGTTGTATCTTATGAGATTAATTAGATAATGGGTTCAGGTGACATGAGTTGAACTGTGGAGCAAGAGCCCTTCAACAGAAAGAAATGAGAGACTGTATTAGCTAGTGTAGAGATAGGTGTTCTAGGGGATGGACCACTGGGCCCGGAATCATGAAGACCTGAGTTCATATCCTGACTCAGACACTTACTAGCTGCGTGACTCTGGGCAAGGTGCTTAACAAAACTCAGTGGCCATTGCCCATCTCCCTGGAATAGCACCTACCTCCCAGGGTGGCTGTGAGGCTCGGATGAGATAACTGTTAGCCTCTTTGCACAGTGCTCGGCATTTCGTCAGTGCTCTATAAATGCTAGGTCTCATTATTATTGCTATTATTATATTTCAGGCATGGAGGACCAGAAAGAGCAAGACAGGAACAACTAGGAATTCCATTTTGTGGCATCTTCTGGCCCTGCTGAGTTCCTCTTGGCATCTGCACTTTAAGGAAGTGCTCAATCCCTCACTGCTCTCCTGACACGCTCCTGACTCTCTAGACTTTGCTGTCATGCTTCAGCTGCCTTATCCCCTGGAGGATGCCTCTTCCACTGGAGGACCCTTCTCCCTCTGCTGCCTTCTCATCTTGGAGGATCCCTCCATCTCTGCAGCCCCCTTCCCATTTGGGGGTTCCTCCTAGAACCTCCATTTTGAGAGCTGTTCAGATGGCCAGTCATCACTCCCTTCCTTAGCCTCCCTCCTGATTCTCCGGACTTTACCACTGTGCCTCAATAAGTACCTTCTTCCTACCAACCAAGCATTTTAGTTCTTTTTCAATCTGCTGTCTTCCCCTTGTTAGAAAGTAAGCTCCTTGAGGGCAGGGGCTGGCTTTCTTTTTTGCTCGCATCTGAACTCCCAGGTCAGCACAGTGTCTGGGACAGGGCTGGGAACGGTCACCTAGACTTGTAACCTCAGAGTTATCTTCCACTCCTCTCTTCAACCTCACACAGTCACTCAGTTGTTGAAGGCTAGAGGCAGAATAATAGAACAGAGAGAGCAATGGATCTGGACTCAGGACCTGGAATCCAATCCTCACTTCTCCACTTAAAACCTAAGCACTTTTCCAGGATCACACAAGGCCTCTGGGTCTGTCGCTTCATCTATAAAGTGAGGGGGATGAGCTGCATCTCTCAGCTCCTGGTCTGGTCCATGGTGCCTCTTGCTCCATCCCAAAACTACTCCCTTCTTTTCACAGCAGCCACCACAGCTGAGGCCCTCATCTCTCCTCTGGTTCTTACTGGTCATTCTGCCCACTCCACTTCCTTTCCATTACCCCCGAAGGTGCTGCCATGCTTCCTTACAAATCTGCCTCTTCCCTTCTTTTGCCAGAGGACTGGAAGAGCGGGGAACGAGAAGGGGGAAGGCACATGTTCGGAGGGGAATGCCAGTGTATAGCACGCTGCCAGCTCTCCTCGCCAACTTGAGCAAAGGCAAGTTTCAAAATAAATTGCAAGTACAAAATACACTTCGGGTTCGAAAACAAGCATAGTGATGAGTTGTGACTTCATAGGCAGTCGTTTCCTGCTCGCGTGACTCTGCAACCCTCTTTTCTTGGGCTGTTCTCCCCAGGACATGGCTGGAACAGTGCCCTTCTATGCCAAAACTCTTAGTCACCAGGGAGGCAGCAGAGAAGGGTGGACTCAGAACCATTCCTTCAGACGTCACCTGAGCGACCTTGGCCAAGGTCCTCTCTGACGACCCTTGGTTTCCTCATCCATAAAATGAAGGAGTTGGATTTAATGACCAGTAACATCCCTCCAAGCTCTGATCCCTGTTTCTTGTCTCTGTATATTTTCCTCACGTACTAAGCCTCCTGGCTGCTCCACAAACAAGGCACTCCATCTCCGGGCTCCAAACGTCACATTTTCTGTAATGTTGCCCATGCCTGGAAAGCTCTCCCTCCTCTGCTCTGCTGTTGCCTTCCCAGGCTTCCTCTAAGTCCCACCATCTACAGGAAGTCTTCCTTCACTCTTCTTAAAACAGTGTGCTTTGTGCAGATTTGTCTGTGCATTGTCTCCCTTGCTGAATTACAAGCTCTTTAAGGACTGGGACTGTCTTTTGCTTCTATTTGTATCCACAGTGCTCAGCACAGAGCCTGGCACATAGTAGGCAGCTAACAGATGCCAAATGAATGATATGGGCACACTCTGAAGGGAGCCGAAGGCACAGTAAGGCCATCGGAGCTTTTCTGCCCATTCAGGCATCTGATGCAAAGCCTCATATGATCGCGGGAAGTGGTGATCCCATGGGGAGGGGGTGTCACTTTTCTGTTATAGGAGTTTGTGATGGTCCCAACCTGCCTCTCCTGCTTCATTCTACGTAATTCTTTTTCTCCTACACTTTGATCCAGCCAAACTGTCTAGCCTCCTGTTCCTCACACACGGCATCCTATTTTCTAGTTCTGTTCCTCCGTGCCCAGAACATATACCCTCACCTCCTCTCAGAACCCACAGCTCCCTTCAAAGCTCAGCTCCTGCCTGAGACCTTTTCTGACCCTCCTAGTGGCTAGTGCCTTCCCACTGAAATGAGCCTGTATTCATTCTGTATATATTCTGAATATACTTACAGTGTCTTATCTTTATTCACGTACCATGTTGCCTCCCTTGACAGAATATAAGCTCCTGAAGGCATTTCCTTTATGTTCCCGTATCCTCTAGCAAAGAGCCCGGCACATTGATTGATAAAGACGTATGGATTGACTGATTGACCTTTCCATGACACTCAGCTGTCTGCTCCCTGAAGCCTCTCACAGGCCGCTCTGTCCTTGCCCCCTCTGAGCCAGGGAGTTTTTCACATAATGCTTTGAGTTTTTCAAGGCTACTCCTTTCTCAGACAGATCAGGCAAGGATTGGGGGAGTGGGAAATGAAAGAGATGGAAGGGCACGGAGCGCATGAGGAAGAAACCACAGACACAGGAGATCTGCTTGCTAACTCAAGCAAAGGTAAGGCGCTAAGTCTCAGGACGAGTCCCAGAGATGAAACACACTGGGCTGGAAGCCGAGTGTGTGTGTCAGTGAGATGTGATTTCATAGGGAGCATACGGAGGTTCTGCTGGAGTAGTTTCTGACTCAAGTGGCCGTGTGGTGTGGACGGAGCCGGTTAAGAGATAGCTATTTGTCTTTCTACCCTTTCTTGCTAGCATGTATTTGTATAGCTTCTTCCCTCTCCCCGCCCCCAGAGCTCTACAGTGTGTAATGCTTGGGCATTTAAAGGGAAAAAGTCTGCATCCCTTAGGAATGTGTCGAACAGCTGCAAACCTCTTCAATCTCTAATCCCTAAAAAGCAGACAAAATAATCAGAGAAGTATTTTTCTTAGTAAAATAAAGAAAAAAATTCAGCAAGATCAGGAAAACATAATACTGTACTTGAAAGAAAATGAAGCTGGAGACAAAAGAAAAGAGACCCAGAAAGTCACAAGCTGGTTCTGCATCTGTGGAAGAGATTATAAATGGCCTGGAAGGAATCACCTGATGGGCTTAGATGCTGCACAACTGAATCATAAGCTTGAAATGTATTATCTTGGAATATATTTGCTCATTTTTTTCTCCCTTCAATGATCCAGTGACTCAACCCAACTTGGAGGCAAATGCCCAAACAGACTGCTCTAAGATATTTAGGGTACAGGATTAGATCAAGGCACTGAAATCTGTGAAAGTCTAACCTTGCTGTCTACAATCCATTTTCTCTGCCTAGGCCCCAGGCCTCATCTATAAAAGGGAAATGTTGCTCCTCACTGTCCATGTACCTCTTGGGGGAGCTGTAGGGAATGGGGAGTTAATGCTTGTAAAATCCTGGGCAGGCGATCTCCAAATGTGAAGTGCCCTCTAATTACTAATTATCATTTCTTCAGCTTTGCAGACAGACTGTATGGCACAGGCTTTGTATAGCTGGAATGCTTTCTTAACAGGCTTCCCTCCTGAACTTTTGCTCCGTTGTATTAAAGCGTGACTGCATTTTCCAAACAAACCAGGGTTCGGCTTCCATCAGTGTCCAACATAGGCCTTACCCAGTGCTGGGTCAAGGCCAAGAACACAGCCTGTTTCAGATGCACAGCCCCTCGGAAAATAATGGTTAGGATAAAACAGCAGCAACAAGCAATTAACAAAGCAGCTGTATGTCTATGGGAAGATGTGAAGGAGATGCTGAAGGGGGAGCAGAGCTTAATATGCCACCGCCCTTCTCCTCTGGAACTAGGGCGCTAGCCCTGGCCCCTTCCCTGGGAACCATGAGGGAGAGCTGACAGAAATCCAAATGGGACCCAGAATGCTTTGGCCTGCCCAACACACCTGCCTGCTGCCCCCACTTCCCAGAGTGATGGCAGCATAAACTAATCTGACCAGAGGAAAAGGAACACAAAGAAGTATGCTGTTTCTCACTCTGTAACACAGACACACAGTTCTGAGAAAGGCCGAAGGATTTTCACTTTTTTCATTCATTCAACAAATATTTATAGAGCACCTACCATGTATGTATAGAAGAGGGCTGGATTAAGCTCAGCATGAGGAATGGGGATTAAAAAAAAGAGCGAAAGATGGGGAGAGAGACAAAGAGATGAGGAGAGAGGGGGAGAGAGAGAAATGAGGAGAGAGGGGGAGAGGGAGAGATGAGGAGAAAGAAATGAGGAGGGGGGAGGGAGAGAGAGAGAGAGAGAGGGAGGGAGGGAGAGAGAGGGAGGGAGAGGGAGAGAGAGAGAGAGAGAGAGAGAGAGAGAGGGAGGAGGAAGAGAGGGGGAAAGGAGGAGAGGGAAAGAGAAGGGGGAAGGAAGGGAGGGAGGGAGGAGAGAGAGGGAGAGAAGATGCCATGCAGAAGGGTGAGCTGAGTAGGAGAGTAGATTTCTTTTTTTTTTACTTTTAATTCCCTCTCGATACCTTGATTAAAATGAAACTAAAGGAGGAAGCCAAGGGGCTTATTTTATTCAGATAAGCGCTTATTTCTTCTATTCTGCATTTTGCTGACAGAAGCAGGCAGACCTGATAGAAATGCAAAGCTGGAGCTGATTCCTGGTTTGACAGTACAATACCTTGCTGACCCAGATAACCTAGCCCGGTGATTGGCTCTGCAGGGGATGCGCTGAAGAAGCAAGGAAAGCCATAGAGGTGAGAAGTGGTACCAAGAAGCCTGCCTGTTTGGATTGTTCAGTATGGCACTGCTCGAGCCTGGGGCAGGTTATCTCTCAGAGACAGGCAGCCAGCAGCCCTCTCTCTCCTTAGTATGGCTGTAGCTGTCGCTTCTCCAATAACAAGATCCCCTCCCAAGAGAGCAACAAAAAAGGAAAAGGTGCCCACAATCACTGTCCCCTGTAGGCCTTGCTGTTGGCAACTACAGACCTTCGCGTCCTTCTGTTAGCTTCTTAACGATTTCTGTACCTAGTTTGGAGTCTCCCTTCTCCCCTCCCGTCATCATCTTTAGTGGCCCCTCTTTTATTATCAACTCCCATGACCTCCATCTCCACTCTGCCTCAGCCAGTCACAGAGATGATCAGACCTTTCCCATCCATTGCCTACAACTGCTCCCCAAGATCTCAGAGTAAAACTCCCCTCTCACATGGGAGTCTCCTTCCCCCACAGCTAATTCTTGAGTCTGCTCTACACTGAGAACTAAGTAGGGTTTGTCTCTCCATAGCTCCTGGTTCTCCTGGTCTAGGACCATGCCTCTGGCTTCAGTTCCCTCCCCCCCTCTAGAAGGTCTGGCTCCACGGAGAGCCAGTGCAGGGGTGCACTGTCTTCCTGTAATGCCTTGCCCCTGGTTGGCACCTTGCTGACCTGGTCACCTCTTTCCTTGCTGCCATTCTTGAATACTGCTTCAGGAAGCCATGAAACCAACTGAATGAATCCCTACAGATTCCTGCTGTCCTCAGCAGGGCCCTCTTGGAAGGAAAGTAATTCTGTTCATTTCTTGCCGAGGCCTTATTACACTGCTAACTACAGCTGCTCCTAAACCCCTCCTCAAGCCCTCAATACCAACCCCACTTCTCTCTCAGCAGGTGACCTCACCTTCTACTCTGCCAAAGATGAAGGCCATCTGTCACAAGCAGCCTCCCTTTCCCTACAACTTAAAATCTCTTCACTCATCCTTTCTCTTTGCCTCTGGTCTCAGAGTAGGAGGGGGCTCTCCTCCTTTCTGGGGTTAACTTCCAGGGAATTCATGTCCTCTCACTGTGAGACCTTACTCCATTTATTCTTCTCTCAACCTCCTTCTTTCCCTTTATCCTCCCCCCCCCCCCAGCCCTTCTCTCTCATTGTCAGGCCTTCTAATGGCTTTTTCAAGACCTTTTGCCTATAAATAGTCTCAGGTCTCCCATTTCTTTTCTTTTTGGCCTCTATATGGCTTTTTATTTTTTTAATTCCATCTTATTTTTTCAATGAATGAAAATCTTTTTTTTTTCAGTCTCTCATTTCCCTTTAAAATAAATATGCAATGTAATGAAATAAACACCTGAACTGGCTGTGTCTAAAAACTGTATCTCCTGGACTTTGAGCTCCTTTGCTATCAGGAGCTTCCTCTGGAATCATGGTTGATCAGTCTTTAAAAGTTGTTTGTTTTGACAGTGCTATTGTTATGTAGAAACTGTTCTGCTGGTTCATCTGCAATGGTTCATACAAAGCCTTCTCAGGTCTCTCTAACACCATTCCTTTCATCATTTTTTATGGCACAAGAGTATTCTACTACATTCCCATACCATACGTAGTTCAGTCCTTCCCCAATTATTGGGCACTCAGTTTCCAGTTCTTTACAAGTACAAAGAGAGCTTCTATAAATATTTTCTGTACATATGGGTCCTTTTCTTCTTTCTTTGATCTCTTTGGGGTATAGGCTTAATAATGGTATTGCTGAGTCAAAGGGCTCAGTTATTTTTTGGATAAGGTTCCAAACTGCTTTCCAGAACGTCTGGACCATATTCAGAGCTCCATCAACAGTGCATTAATGTGTGTGTTTCCCATAGCCCTCCAACATTCATCATTTCCCCTTTTGGTTCAACTGTGCTGATCCGGTGGGTGTATGGTAGAACCTCAAAATTGGTTTAGTATGTATTTCTTGAATTAGTATTGATTTGCAGCATTTTTCTATGGCTCCTCTTTATATCTCTGGATGATTTATCAATTGGATGATGGTTCTTATTGTTAATTTCAATCATTTCCTTATATATCTTGAAAATGAGGTTTCCCTTTCATAAGAAACCTTCCCTTGACTGTAACAACCCCAGTCCCCACAAAGCTATCATCTTTGTATTGCGAAATTTCTAAAATGTTCCCTGCCCCGACCTCCTTACCACTTATTCACTGCTCAGCCCCTCTGAAACCTGGTTTCTTTCCTTACTACAATCCTGAAATTGCTCTTATCGTGGTCACCAAAGACACAATCAACAAATTTAAAAGCGTTTTCTTAGCTGTGAGTCCCTTGACCTTTCTGTGGCATTTGCCACTGTTCACCATCCCCCCTCTTCCCCTTAACATTCTCTCTGAGTTTCTGTGACGATCTCCCTCCTGGATCTCGTCTGCCTCCCCGATTACTCTTTCCCTGCACATTTCCCTCTTCCTGACTCCGTGTAGGTGGCCCTCAAGACTCTACACTTAGCCATTTTATCTTCTATATATTCTCTTCCTTGTAACTCTCATCCACTTTCAGGCTTCAATGAATCTCTGTGCAGATGATCCTCAAATCTCTGTGTCTATCCCCAATCTGTCCTGTGAACTCTAGCCCCTCATCCCCACCTGCCATGTGTCTCCATCTGAAAGTCCCACCAATACCTCGAACTCAGCATGTACAAAACTGAACTCATAATCTTCCCAAAATTCACTCTCTTATAACTTCCCTGTTTTTTTTTGAAGGCATCACCATCCTTCCTATTACCCAGAGTCAAAACACTGAAGGCCTCTCTGGCTTTTCCTTCCTTTTCTCTCACTCCCTTTAGTCAGTCTGTGAATCTTATCGATACTACTACAACATAATCTTCCATCCATCCCTTCCCTATAATCCAAGTGCCAGCAGCCTAGATCAGGCTCTCATTGTCTCTCATCTGGGCTACAGTAATAACCAGCTATTGCCATTTCTGATACATCTATCCTCCATGATGCTGCCAGAATCATCTTTAAAATGCACCTCTCAGGGTAGCTAGGTGGCACAGTGAATACAGAACCAGCCCTGGAGTCAGGAGGACCTGAGTTCAAATGTGACCTCAGACACTTGACACTTACTAAGCTGTGTGACCCTGGGTGGGTCACTTAACCTCAACTGCTCCCCCCTCCCCCAAAAGAGTGCCTCTCTCTGTCTCAATGTGTAGGTGTGTGTCTCTCTGTCATCTCTCTGTCTCTGTCTCTCTCCCAGCTCCTTACAGGATAAAAACCCAAATCCTTAGCCCAACCTTTAAGATCCTCTGTATAATAACAATTATTGCAACAACAACAATAACTATCATTGATATAAAGCTTTAAAGTTTGCCAAGATGACTTGCTTCTGGTCATCCAGCTGTCGGGTCAGAAACAGAATTCAAACCAAGGGCTTCCTGACTCCAAGTCCACTTCTCTGTCCATAATGCTACTCCGTTCTCAGTTGGGCACTAATCTACCTTTCCATTTTTATTCCACCTTATCCCCCTTCATATACTATCTTTCTTTCTTTTTTTTTTTTTAAAGCAATCAGGGTTAAGTAACTTGCTCAAGGTTACACGGCCAGTTATTTCTGGGTGGGTGCTAAGTGTCTGAGCCCGGGATTCGATCTCCAGGTCTTCTCAACACTGGAGCCGGTGCTCTTACTCACTGTGCTACCTGGCCGCCCCTCATATACTATGTTTCAACCAAACTAAATATGAGCTTTCTCTGATGTTGTCTTGCCTCTCCCAAGTAGCATCCTTGCCTGGATTGAATGTCTTCCATATTTCTAACCTACTTAAAGTTTTCTCTCTCCTTAAAACCCAGACCAGGTGGACACTGAAAGTGATGTGCTGATCCTCTTCATGTTTTCTATAGTGATATCTAACCCCCTCCTTTACCCTTCTCACAGTCTTCCTCATATCAGACTTCTTTATACACATCTATAAACATAACATCATTAAATCATAAGCTCCTTAAAAGCAGAGAGTGTTTTTGGATCCTCCCTAACAAATGCCCTATAAACAGTAGGCATTTAATACATGTTTACTGGATTGAGGGAAAAGTAAAATAATAGAGAGTACATATGAAAATCACTTCTACTCTAATTTACAATTAGAGCCAATGGAAAGATTTCATTTTTAGGAACAAGTTAATGCTAAGAATTGCCTTCAGTAGTCTGGGCAAATGATTAGAAAGGACTAAACCACTGGTGTACCCACGTCACCCAAAAATAGTTTAAGCTAACCTCTATAATCAGGTTTGGGGGAAGAACTGAATAGCAGTAAAATTCTTGTGGCTATGAATCAACCATACTGACCCTTGGCCAAGGAAAATGGGATGTCTTAAAGCCACTCCAGGGGAATTTGCTTTGAGGAAAGAAGCTGGACTAAGGTCATAGTATCATGGGACAAGATTATAGACTTGGAATGTCAAAGGATTTCAGAAGTCATTTAGTCCAACTGTCTCACTTTATGGGAAAGAACAATGAAGCCTACAATCCTTAAGTTAAGTCAGTGGCAGAACCTCATATGAACCCAGGTCCTTGGGCTCAAAATCTCATCTAGCTCAATCTCAACTTTTTGATCAGATAAACACAGGTTGGGCTGATCTGAAGACCTGGAGAAAATTCCTCCATAACTCTACATAGGTGTGGGAGAATCTGTCTTCCATTTACCCCCGGAAATGCTCCAGGGAAAATTCCACCCTCACCCCTACCCCCAGTCTCCAAAGGGCATGCTGCAAGACCCTATGAGCCTAGAAAAGAATACCTAGACTGTGTGATTTTTAGAACACTTTGTGGCTAGGTTAGGAAAGCAAGAAAATAACACGACCTTTGCTTGCCTTTTCCAAACCAAAAGAATAGTTTTCAGTGTCTAAATCAAAAGTGTCATTTAAATTCATCAAAACAGTACTCAGGAACAGAAGTTACCAATTTAATACATTCACATGGCTAGGACTGACACTCATACTACTTAAAACAGAATAATCCTACTTTGGTATAAAATACTCCCTACATTAAGGAGCGACATCTTTCTCTGAAAATTTATTTAACAAATATTGTTGTTTATTCTACACTGTCCTTTCATCAAATCCTTGTCTGGGTTTTGACTTCTGCTGCCCCAACACCTTGCCAGGATTCCTAATCTTTCCAAGCTCTCCATTTATTCTTGGCCTGCCTTGCCCATGTTCATAGATATCCTAGTTCCTGACTTCTTTGATACTGCATTTACCTATTTCTAGTTTGGTTCTGACCTACAGCTTTAGCTGATCTTCCTACTTGTATGTACCCTCCCTGACTGTTCTCAATCTCAAAAAACAAACAAACAAACAAATAAATCCTAACCCATAAAATCTATTCACCTGGGGTCCATGGACCTCAGGTTAAAGATTCTTGATTGTGAAATGCTGACCTTTACCTAAGATCCTACTATCTGCCTTCTTTACTAGACCGAGGCCTGGAGCATTTTCAGTCCCACCTGGTAACTTGTCACACGTCAGCTTATCGTCCATAGCCTTGATGCTGACACAGAAGTATAGTGGAAGAAAACCAGGAAGGCCTAGAAATCCAGATGTGTTCTAGGTATTTGACACTGTCAATTCCTCTTGCCTCCCTAGGTTTTTATGGCATTGCTTTCTCCTGGTTTTCCTCCTACCTGTATGACTTTGAGTTCTCATTCCTCTTTGCTGGTTCCTCATCCATATCATGTCTTCTAAATATAGGAGGGCTCCTGTCCCGTCCTGTCCCCCACCCCACCTTTCTTCTTTCACTCTATTATCTCACCCTTGATGATCTCCTCAGCTCCAATGGCTTTGATTATCACCTCTCTCTCTGTTAAAGGATTCTTAACTTTGGTGCCTTTGATTTTTTTATAACTACTTCAGTATAATTGGTTTCCTTTGAAATCTTTTGTATTTTATGCATTTAAGAACATTATTCTAAGAAGGGGTCATGCCCAAGTCCTCTTTCTCACTCACCCTACACAGCCAACCTGTTGTCAAACTTGTGATTTCTATCTTCAAAAAAGCCCTTGTAAACCCTGTTTCCTCTCTATTTACACAGCCACAACTCTAGTTCTTGCCTTTATCCCCTCTAGCCTGGATAACAGCAATAGCCATCTAACTGGTCCCTGCCTACAATTTGTTCTCCACTCCCGATGTCAAGATGATTTTTCTAAAGTGTAGGGCTGATCAGGTTTGTGTCCCAAGAAGCTCCCATGGCTCCCTATTACCTCTCTTAACTTGGCCCCTTTTGCTCCAATGCTACCTTCCACAGAGGTCTTTGCAGTCTCCTTGCTCCCCCTCCCCATGCCCAACTTGCTAATGCCTTCTCCTTCAGGATCACTTTCATCTATTCAGCATATTTATTATATATACCTAATTATTTACATGTTCTTTCCCCCATAAGAATATGAAGCCCTTGAGAGCAGAAACTGATTTTGCCCTTTTTTTGTGTCCCCAGAGCTTAGCATAGTTGGCCTATACATAGTACATAAGCTGTCAAAATATGCATAGATTTTTGGGTTAGAGTTTATTAATTGATACAGACAACTGCTTTTTTTTTAGTAAGCCTATGTATTTTACTATATGGGTTTGAAAACATTCTTCTAGAAGAACTCCATAGGGTTCACCAGACTGTCAAAGCCCTTGTCTGTGACACACACAAAAAGTGAGAATCCCTGCCCTAAATGCTAGAGAGGAGGGACCAAGCATTCTGAGCCAGTAAGACCAGCGAATGCAGAGGCATTTCTAAGTTAAACATAAGAGAAATATTTTTTCTGAAAGTCCCTGGAATATAATCAGTATGGCCTGGCCTAGACAACTAATTTAATTCAAACATCTCCATTGTGTGAAGAGCAGCAGACATACAAAAAACTCTGAACCATAAGGATTAAATTCATATTTCACCTAAAAGAAATTAAGACCCATAAACCAGGCTGGCAGTTGGATCTACACACTCCATAGAATAACTTATTCTCTACAATTCTACAATCATATCTTAAGTTTCCCTTCTTTGGTTAATTAAGATGTCACTAGAAACCCTTAATTATACCACATGACAAAGATGAAGAAAAAAAAAGTACAGTCATACTAGCAGATTTCTAAAATGAATTAAACCTGAAGTCAACAACTTGGCTCATCCCCAGGATACTCAACTGGAAGAAACAGAAGTCACTCAGAAATTCACAAATGTATTTTCAAAACCAGCACGCATCACCTTAGGAGCAAGTGTCTCCTTAGTAGAAGATACCATCAACAAAGTCTGGTTTAGAGCTAGTGACTGCTCCCGTAGGGCAAACTGAGTCCAACTGTACCAAATACCATCAAGCCACATAAGAAGGGTGGGTATTTCAGTAAGACCACCATTGCCTTCCCCCAGACCTCTAGAAGAGGGAAAAGCTTCAACATATTTCATGAGAATCAAGGGGAAGGAACACAGAAGTAACCTGACTTCATTTCATTAAACAACGTAGTTTTATAGAATGAAGTCAAAACAGACATATGGGTGTATTCTGCCACCCACCCATGTTATGTTATCTATCATGTTTTTTGAAGTTTCTGAAGTTTTGAAGAGATCAAGGCCCATATTTTGGTATGCTTGATAGTATATTTATCATTATGTGTGAGGCTGGTACTTACAGTTACAGTTAATGAACAATGGATGCCACAGAAATTGGAATACTAGAAATGGTCAATATAATAGGCTACAATTGATTAGATACTTAATATCTACAGCTTTCATTCACCAGCTCTATCAGTGTGTTTGTTGTTTTACTCTTTCTGTGGTGGGTTTTGAGTGAAAGACTATGTCCATAGTTCACAGGCTTGAGTATATACTAAGTTGAAGTGTATTATTAACTGTCAAAGATTCACCAGTATAATTTGAATGGGCTTGATGAAGTAAGGGGTGACCTGGTCAATTTTTAAGTTAGTAGGCTGGAGTGTGGAACTATAAAAAAAGTTGCAGGTAATTTGTATAGACAATGAAATTTCTAACTTATGGCTTACGAAGTGTCCCCATGCACACATTCTAAGGCCACCTCAAATCAAAGAGGCATGTAATGAATCTTGAGCCTTGAGTAACAGAGAAGGCAATGGACCAGAAGTCAGAAAACATAAGACCTAGCCTGAGTTCAACTACTGACCTTTGGAAATAATGCTGGCCTTAAAATGGAGGAGGAGCTTGGTCTCTTCTAACTGTATCTAGCATTTTTCAATTCTATGATTACCCAACAGTGTAACAGCCACAATATTACAAAATTTTCACAGTATACAATCCCTACTTTCTCAGTACACCAAACAGAAGCAATTTTGACAGTGATAGAGCTATTGATTTAACATTTATTTCCATTTAAATTCCCAGACCCAAGAGGATAATGTCCTATCAGGCAACTTCTATTATCCATGGACTGGAAATTTACAGGGAAGAAAAGATGGATTTATTCAGAGGTAAAGAAGAGAAGACTGGAGGGTGTAAAAGAATCAAGGAATCTTAGAATTCTGAATTGGAAAGAACCTTAAAAACCATCCAACTAAGCCTTTCATTCTACAAATGGATGAAAAAAAAAAGGCTTCAAGAGATCCAATGATTTGCCCAAGAACACACAACTAGCTTGCTAGGACCAGAATCCAGATTTCCTGACTCTCACTCCAGTGTCATTTTCACTGAGGTAGCTGCCTTAAAAAAAAAAAAAGATATCCAGAGACCGTTGGTGCTGAAATAGTTAATGGACCCTGCTCAGCTGTCCAAGCTCCTGTATCACAAAACTCAAGGCTATTCTAAGACAACACATAGCAGGAATACCGAGAGCCCATGAAACCAGAGTGAGCAAACTGCCTGTGCCTAATGGCGCCGGGAAGCATGTTGACACACTGCATGTGGTTACACATGAAAGGCAAGGGAGCAGGAAAAACACAGCTTTGAATCCCACCCTATTCTAATTTAGGACTGGCCCTGGCTACCTACTGAAGGTCCAGGCCACACCCAGGCCATCAGTTTGCAAAAAGACCCTTGAATTTCTCCAACTTTCAGTGGCCTGGGTTAACTCCTTCTGTGCCTCGACAGGGTGTGCTGTGGGCAGTGCCATACTCTGGGGAGAAGAGCAAATGCTTGAGCCTGGAAAGAATATGTAAACCATTGGCTAGCAGTGGGGAGCAGAGTATTTTGCAGTGAAAAGGTTCACTCTAGGGCTTTCTTCTAATAAAAATGAAGATGATGCACAATCACATTTCTATACTGCCTTAAGGGTTACAAAGTGCTTTCTCCACAACCCCAGTGTAATGGGAACCACTGGTATTTGTCAGGGGGTAGTGGGGTGAGTGTGAATGTGAGCATGTGTTTGTGTGTGTGTGTGTGTGAGACAGAGGGAGGGAGAGAGAGAGACAGAGGAGGGGGGGGGGGGGGGGGGAGTGAGAGAGAGAGAGAGAGAGAGAGAGAGAGAGAGAGAGAGAGAGATTGTATCTAAGCCGCTTAACTCACACAACTTTCTAGAGAATCAGGACTGAGTCTTTTACATATTATATAATAGTCCCATAATACCCAGTACAGGACATCAAAGGTCATAAGTGCTCATGAATTGCTTGGTAGATGATGGTGAAACAGTGAGAAGATCCCATGATCAGTTCTAAGCTGGGGCTCCAAGAACTGAAAATCTGTAACTTTTAGCATTTCCAGTAATTCTGAATCAAGATGAAGGGAAATGAAAGGGACTACACTTAGCAATTAATCCACAAGCATTTATTAAAAGCCTACTATGTGGACTAATCTGGCTGCTGGGACTACAAATACCAAAAAGATGAAACAACACTCGTAGAATTCCTCTTTGAATTCTTAGTTTTCTTAAAGTCTCAGTTCAAGGGCCATCTTATGCAAGAGACTTGGATACTATTATATACTGTGTGTGTGCATATGTGAGCACTCAAATAGAGGTGTGGTGGGAGATAAAAGATGAAAAACATGGTCCCTGCCCTCAAGGGGGGTATTCTTTTATATCTATCTCAAGTCATGGTAGTAGCTAGTATATAGCAGTCAAGATCCCCAGCTCTCATTTCTTTGTAATGCCAAACCTAAGTCTTTGAAGTAGCCTCAAAATGAGCCTAGACAATTTTTTTAAAAAAGAAAACCAACTAGTACTGATCTCGCATTAACCAATAATTTCCTATCTTGAAGAGTGTGCAGAGAGGTGGAGAAAGTTTGAGACAATCAACCCATGTCAGATTAAATATCCTTGGAAGACAGTCAGAAGG
Organism: Petaurus breviceps papuanus; assembly: GCF_028583685.1. Taxonomy (NCBI): domain Eukaryota; kingdom Metazoa; phylum Chordata; class Mammalia; order Diprotodontia; family Petauridae; genus Petaurus; species Petaurus breviceps. The sequence goes on along the minus strand of NW_027187372.1, from coordinate 32,670,517 downwards.
AAGGAAAGCAGAGGAGTGAGAATGTGATGGAAAAGAAAAAGAGGACACAACAAAAAAAATACACTGGTTTCCTGATGCTTTTCAGTGATTTGTTTTCATGGGGTGGAAATTGGCAAGGTGTCTCTGATGCTTTTGGCCCATCTGTTCCTGAGCTTAGACTGTAGGCAAGCTTCAGAACAGCTGGAATCAGCATCACAGTCTATGTTAAGATGAGTCCAAGGAAGTAGAAAATGAGAATGGGTGTGTTCGAGCTGGAGGAAGAGGGTTAAATATGAACCACGAGGCCAGTCACACCATGAGAGGAACATGGAAGGAACCCCTCGCCAGAGAGAAGATAGCAAGTCTGGGGCTGAAGCAGGACAACTATTAAAGAGGCCAAAATGTCAGAGAAGAAAGCAAAGAAGGAGAGAGAATCAGCAGGAGGGCTGGAACAGGGAGCTAGCTAAGAGTTCAACAACAGCCTAATGCTCCGAGAATTCAGAAAGCAATGAGCGTTCCCTGGGAGTTACACCTCTGGGAGCCCAGCACAAGTTCATCCAAGGGTCCCACGTGAAGCAAGTTAGATCAGTAAAATAGTCACTGTAATCACAAACCACAATTGTGATGGAGACCAACCAGACTGCTGGTTGCCTCAGCTCCACTCCCAGCCAGAGAACAGTAACAGGGAGGCTGGAGGGGCTGAGCAGAGAACTGGAAAGGCTCATGTGATGGGCTGTGTGGTGCCAGACCACACCCAGGGGGTGGGAGCACCTGGAAGGATGCCTCTTGGACCTTCCTGCGGATTCAGTCTTTATCTAACCATCTTCCCCAGCATCCAGGATTCTTTCTGAAGTCCTCTGCATGGGGAGGCTCCCTATTCACTGCCTAAAAGAGCACAAGAATGTCTTCTCTCATGTCAAGTACTTGTTATTGTCTCCAAGAAACAGAGGCGACTTTACTACTAAGAAATGCCTGATAAAACCTGACTGTGGGGTAGTGATGGATGTTTAGAACCATTTATCCAACTTCCTCAATTAATCTGACACCATACACTATCACCTATTATTATCCCTTTTTATGTGTATTTCCCAATTTCTCAATTATGTTGTAAATCCCCTTAGGAATAAGGGCTGTATCCTAATTACTTAGCACTCAATAAATGCTTGTTGAGGACGGTAATGACTGACCTAGTAAAGGCTAATATATTTTTACTTTATTCACATATATAATACATAGGTCCTGACGAAAAGGCCCATTCAGCAGTCGTGGACCTACATTACAAATACTCACACTTATCTCTTAAAACAATCTTCACATATTAGGGCATGGGGTATGTAATAAGGGCTTAATATAAATGCTAACTGCCTGCCTATCTGAATGTGGAACGAGATAGTCAATCTCTGCCTTTCTGCTCTTTGCACCCCAAGGTCAAGGATGATCTTGTTGAAGATTTCAACCCTATTTCCTCTACGTAATCAGGGAGCCCCAAACCAAGCCAAAAGATGACAATATTTTCTGATCTGGGTTTAATGCTAAAATCCAGCTTTTTAACTGACCACTGAGAATTCAGTGAGTGTACTGTTAAATCTTCATTTCCAACACCGACTTCAGTAGTTTTTTTTCTAAGCAGTTGAATTTTTGCTGCAGGCTCCTGGGCATTTATTTGTTATTGTTGGTAGGTTTGGGTTTTTTTTTTTTTTAAGAACACACAGTAGCAAAGCCCTGGAATCAGTCCTCTCTGTCCTCCCCACAAAAACAAACACTGGAAAAGTACCATTAGGTTAGACCCCCACCTCGGGGCCCAACAAAGGCCTAGGAATCTGGATGGGAATAACAACTAGGAGGAGACTGGGCTCTGTATGCAAATAGATGTGTGTCTGTCTGTGGTTGAGAAGGACACCCACATTCCCACCCACAGCCAGCTAAGTGAAATACAGCAAGAACTAAGAAACCATGGCAGAGCAAAGCTGTTCAATATATAAAATCTGCCTCGAAGCTGGGGTGCTCCCTCTTAACTGGTTGGCTGGGTTGTCCTCTCTGTTCAGTGTGTACCCAATTCAATATCCTGTTCTTTGTCTTCTGAAGAAATAGACTCCAGACTTCATTTCCACCTGTACAAGGCAGATTCAAATCAACATGGACTTCCCCCTTTCACTAATTCTCCAAGATGCTGCCCATAAACTCAAAGAATGTCAAGCATCAACAGATATGTGGCTCTATCCTGCGCCCCCCCCCCAACTTAGTTATGAACATCTGTTGTTTACAAGGGCTCAAGCTAAGAGCTGCCAGACTTGTTCAGCAACCTCTACGTTAACATAGAGGCTGCCAGGCAAGAGACATCAGAACTGGATGCTAGGGCAGAAATCAGCAAACTGCTCAGCATCCCACTACCAAGAATAATCCTGGTCCTTGACCCGGCTGTGCTCAGAATACATTAAGGAAAATGTCTCTCTGAATTGATCCTTCCTAAGTTTAAACCAGAAGGCATGATTGGGGGGGGCGCTGATAGCAAGATGTTGAAGACTGGGTGATAGTTGTGCTATAAACAGAGAAAAAGATTTTATTTTGAATCTGCCTGAAAATTATTTTCCTCATTTTTCCAAAGCTTCTCAGATGGTCACTGGCTCCTTAGAATCACACACACACACACACAAACACACACACACACTCCAACTCCCCCACCCTGTATTACCCTGCAGTATAATGTCAGACCTCATTGTTTTACTACAATCTCTGACTAAACTGTGAAAACTTGGATGAATTCTAAGCTTAAATTCTTATTTCTGTCTGATCTTGGGGATAATTTCTGATGGAAAAATATTTATCTCCTCTTTAAATTTTCCTTGATTGAAATGATCTTGATTCCAACTAACCCTAATACATCTTCCTTCCTTTTTGTGATTTTCTATGCATACCATTCATATTTTTAAAAAATTCCTGTCTGTTACACTAATAGCCTTAAATCCCCCTTTTAATTTTAACATCCTTAAAAAGAAAAGCTCAAGTACTTCCCTACTTTCTAAACCCAATACAACTAAATACCAAGCTACTAATAAAGACAACACAGCTTACTTTCAAAGAACAAGATCAAAGTTAATTTATTTAACTGGTTGCAAATTATTGGGAATTGAATATCCTATAGCCCACTTATATTCAATCCAGTTATTTGCTCCCACACCCTATCTCTTCCTGAAGACCCATGGAATGATGTAGGTTAACAAGAATTGTGAAGACATATATTGAAAACCCTTCTGGCAAACCTTCTCTCTGGCATTCTCCCCATTGAGGCTTTGGAAGCTTTGTTTCTGTGCCTTGGCAAGCTGAAAGCTGAAGTGAAGTCTACTAACATTCCAGGGCAAGGAATTCCACCAGATACCTAACCTCATACTCATTTTTCTTGAAAACAGACTGTTCCCAACTCACCCTCTATCATCCTACATGCCAAAATAAAACATCTAAATAGCGGGTTTTTTTTGGGGGGGGGGGGGGGTAAAGGAGGAGAATGGTGATATTAGAAAACAAAACAAAAAAATGCAAACACATACTCCACAGAGAGAAATGCATGCCTTGCATTTGCCTCCAGCTTTCTATAAAGGTTCCATGTGCTGAGGAAAGGTGGAGTGGGACTGATATTCTTTCACTCTCCTAGGCTGCACTGGGGACCTGTTAGCCTTCACTTCATGCTTTTATAGGAACATAATAACTTGGTAATTAGAAGTAACCACTGACTACATGAGGACAAGGAAAGGAGAGGGTAATTATCAGACAAATTTCCTACCTTTAAATGTTGTGAGTATAAAAATTCCAAAGTGACATGGGAACCTACATTGAGCAACATGGCACCTCATAGCATAACTATTCAGGGATGGGAGGAAGCTTAAAATTACTAGGTATTTACAGGGCAGTACCCATACAATTCCAGGAGGAGCCCCATGGCTCTCACCATGTCCTGTGCAATACAGCAATAGTACAAAGCCCAGTAGAAGGGGTTAAGGTCACCAAGCACAACTGCCTAAATCAGTCCTCAGGGTGAAAAAAGGGCCAGCACTCTGGCCAGGGCCAACTCCCTCTGAAAAAGAAAATGGCAGTGGGCATGGAGTGGCTCATACAGGAAACTACATGACAAGGTGGCTACATTGCCAATGGCTACTGGATGAATTCTTGGGTCCCACAGCATTATTTGCCTGATGGGCCCTTCATGCTTCCAATTTCATGTCTACCCTATTCTACCTCCTTCATATCTGTGGAGCCTTCACAGTTCTCTAAGAGCTTGGAACAGGACCCAACAGGACCCCGGAAATGGGAACTCACCTAAGAGATACACTGCACTTTTCAACTGGGCCAAATCAGTTAAGTCACCTTGCTATGGGACCTTCACTTTGTGCCGAGTGAAGGCATCTTAGAACAAGGGGAGGGGAAGCAAACCCTTGCTCAATGCCAGATGCTGCATCTGGGGGAACCTTCTCCAAGGAAACTAATCATTCCAAAACGGATGACTGACACACTTGTCCCAAGAAATCAAGGGTTCTCCCAGAAGCCACGTGCTGCTGCCTAGTTCCCTATGCGGTGTCACCCCATACTTGAGGGGAATTTTCTGGCCCTCCACCCCTTTCCTATTTTGCAATCACAGCTGTAGTGCACTCCCTAGGCCAATAGGTTTTTTGCTCTCCAGCCATAAGCAGTCCGGTGTGGTTGATGAATAGCTCCAAGCTCGACCTCAGAGGAGGAAGCACATCAGTGGTGGAACAAAGTGACAGTACAGAATGTGCCCATTCGTTTGTATGAAACAAGACCGGCAGCCCAGAATTTTCAAGAATCCCCCTTTCAACAGTGCATACATCCTCCCAATGAAGGGGAGGAGTCAAAGGGCACACCCAGTTCTGCATCTCTTCTCCTCTACCCGAGCACTCCCAAATAACCTTTCTAAACCACCACTAATAGGAATGTTAATGAAAATAGCACTTTAATAACACTTCTGTTTTTCAAGCCTCTCTCCCTCCCAACAGGTCAAACGCCACGGATGACACCAAAGCATCTTGCCTCCTTCTGTGAGCTCTCCTTCTCTTGTCCCTCTCCTCTCTCTCATCTTCCCTCTTTTGTTTGTTCTCTCTCTGTCTCTTCCCCCACCCTTTCTTGCTGTGAATTTACAGCGATCTCATGGGGCATTTCCATTTAGAAGTCCTGCTGCTACCTCACACTCAACATTTCTAAAATCCAATCTACCCCCAAAGCTGCTATTCTTCCTGAATTACCTATTCTACTAATGGCACCAAAATTCTCCTAGTCACCCAGACTTGAAAGCTTGGAATCATTTCTTACCCTTTCCCTCATCTCCATCCCTATGTTTTCCATTTTGTCTTTCTCTCTTCAGTGCCCATCACAGAGCTTTATTCATAGTAGATACTTAAACATCCTTGTTGTTAAATACAGTGTCATTAGGTTTTACAGATTCTTATTCTACAATATCTTTTCGTTCCTTCTTTTCCATTACCATGATCACCCTCCTAATCTAAGCTCTCTTCACCTCATACCTGACTTTTTGAAACAGCCTCTTCAGTGACTGGCCTCCTCACCTCTAGGCTTGACACTCTTATACGCCATGCTCTCCCCCTCCCTATCAGATAAGTCTACCTAATACACTTTTACTGTATCATTTCCTTGCTTAAAACACCTTCAATTACCACCCCAACACACATACACACACACACACACATACCCCCTCTTATAGGATAAAGTTAAAACTTCTACTGGGGATAATAATTTTTATACTATTTACATGACAGAGATATTGCAGCAAAAGACAATATAGATTTGTTTTTAAAATCTTATGGAGGAGAACAGTAGTAAATTGTGGGCAATAATACAGTGAGAAGCTGTGGGAGAAAAAACAAGTGAAAGAAATTTTTGTGAAAGGCCCAATCGAGCTAGATCACCCCAAAGGCACTTAAGGTCAAAACTGGGAGGAGGACAACAAGAAGATAAAAAATGGAAAAGATCTGTCAAACTTCTATAGTAAACTACTTTCTCCATGGATAACAGTGAAGGCTCTATATTTGGAGTCTAACATCACAGTCCTTAGGCTGTCATGTAAGGGAACAGAAATGACTAAAGAAAACAAAGACAAGATGAGCAGTTGTGTCAGACAAATGGATGAAGTACAGGAGACCCAAACTGAGCACAAATTTAATGAAGTGGAAGAACTGATTCTCAAGGCTTGAAAGAGTAGTGTATAACCGACGCTTAGGAAAAATCATGGATATTATTAGTCCTGAAAAAGGTGATCAAAAATATTGGTAATTACTAGTCTATATGCCTACTTTACCATCTCTACAAAATCTTTGTAAAAATAATCTAAACGCTTATCAAGAGCAGGGCTGATAAGAAAGGAACAGGCAGGCTTTCACAAAAAATATTACACAACACACCACATCTGTGCAGTCATATAACTGGCTGAAAAGTGCAGGAAAAAATAAGACCCCATTCTGCTTATTTGTTTACCATAAAAAAGCTTTTTTTTGGAAGGGGAAAGGCAAGGCAATTAGGGTTAAGTGACTTGCCCAAGGTCACACAGCTAGTAAATGTGTCAAGTGTCCGGGGCAGGATTGGAACTCAGGTCTTCCTAACTCCAGGGCCAGTGTTCTATTCACTGAGCTACCTAGCTGCCCCAATAAAAAAGCTTTTGATTCAGTAAAGCAAAATGATTCCTTATAGGCTCTCCTCGAAGTATCTTACATACATGTTAAAATCATAAAAGATTCCTTAAAAGATGAAATGAGAGAATCTTGATTGATGATTTTTAATTATTAATACCCTGTGAGGTATATAAAATGGAGGCATGCTCGCCAAAAAGGTTTACTATTGGCAGGGAGATTATACAGTGCTAAGTTCTAATGGAAAACTCTAGAGATGGGGAGGGCCTCCAAATGCTCCTGATCGGGAATGAGATTGTACTGACTGTCTCAAGCCCCTGAACAATGCAAAACTACCATGAGATTCATAATCATTCAAAAGAGTTTGGAGGAAGCAGACAATCTCAGTGCCTTCCTTCTGAGATTACCCTCCAATTTATCCTGCCGATTGTTCGTTCACAGTTGTTTGCATGTTGTCTCCCCCATTAGTATGTGAGCTCCTTGAGAGCAGAGATGGTTTTTTTGACCTTTCTTTGTATCTTCAGTGCTTAGACCAGTTCCTGGTACACAGTAGGTGCTTAATGAATGTTAGCTGACTGAAAAAACAAATGAATAAAAAATGCCTATAGTTGAGACCATGACAAACAGTTGAATATATAGCCCATGATGCTATTTTATCAGTACAGTACACATACCTCAGATAAACATCGCATATGGACAAGAAGTGGGTCCAGATTTGGACCACAAGTTCATTGTGGAGATGGTGTACTGTGGGTAGGAAGCCAAAGAAATACAATTCCAATCGGAGGAAATGGTCTATTCTGCTTGGCCTCAGAAGAGAGAACTAAGAGTAGCATGTAATGGATGTAGGATTCTAAATGGAAGATTTGAGCTTGACAAAAGGAAGAACTTCTTCACAATCATAGGGATGGTGGGTTCCCTTTACATTCTTGAAGAAAAGACTAGACAACTGCTTGAGTATGTTGTAGGAGGAATTCATATTCAAGTGTGGGTTGGATTAGATGACCTCCCAGGTTCCTTCCACCTCTGAAATCCTCTATTTCTAGATACATTAATGGGTCCACAGATATAATGAAGTACCTACCTGTCAGGACTGGAGTGAAGAAAGTCTTTCAAGAACCTTAAAACATAATATAAGTGTGAATTATTACTATTATCTGAACATGACTATGCTCAGGACCAATTTGTTTAGTAATGGTACCCAGAAGATACTTTTATGTTTCCCCACTTTTCAAAGGATCACAAATGTTAAGCCATGTCATTTAGCCCAAGTCCCTCATTTTATAGACAAGATCCAGAGAAAAGAACATGACAAGGATGAAGGTTGTACAAAAAAGTCTGAGGATAAACAGTCAAACAGGTAGGAGAGGAACCAAAGTCATGAATGGAAAAAAGGACCATCAAAAGCTACAGAGAGGTCAAGAAGGATGAGGAGTGAGAAGAAGCAATTAGATCTGGCAACTAAGAGAGCACTGGTAGCACTGGAGAGAGTTTCAGTTGAGTGATGAGGTCATAAGCCAAATTGCAGGGAGTTTAGATATGGGTCAGAGGCAAGAAAATCTAGGCACCAAGTGTACAAGATCTTCTCAAGGAGCTAAATTGAGAAGGAGAGGCGAATTACAGAATGCTAGATGGCCTCTAGGCATGCCTGGAATGTCCTTTCTCCCCACAGTCTCTCTCCCCACCTTCCTCGTCTCCTGAAATCCTACCCATCTTCAAGGCCCAGCCCCAAGCCAACCTCTTACATCAAGTATTTTTTGGCCAGTCCAACTGGAAGTTAATTGCTGTGTCCTCTGAAATCCTACAGTACTCATTTTCTATTCAGCAACTGATTACGACCTGCCTTGTACTATGGTTATTTTCATGTGCATACATCTCACTTCTCAATTGAATTATAAACTCCTCAGGAGTTAGGGGCAGCATGATCTAGAGAGATCTAGGTTTAAATAATGCCTCTATAAAACTTACTAAGGGTAGCTAGGTGGTACAATGGATAGAGAGCTAGGCCTGACGTCAGTAAGACTCATCTTCCTGAATTCAAATCTGGCCTCAGACACTCCCTAGTTGTGTGACCCTGGGCAAGTCACTTAACCCTGTTTACTTCAGTTTCCTCATCTATAAAATAAACTGGAGAAGGAAATGGAAAACCACTCCAGTGTCTTTGAGAAGAAAAACCCCCAAGCCCACAAAGAGTCAGGCATGACTGAAAAAAAAACAATGGAACAACAAAAAAACTTATTAATTCTATAGGCATGAACTAGTCACAAATAACTCTCTTCATCTGTAAGGAGATAATGTCTTATAGTATATATTACAAGGGAATGTGAACATAGAATGAAATAATGAATGTAAAACCCTAAGGCACTTTATAAATTTCTGCTATTTTTCTTATTTCTGTTTTCCTCAAGGATGGGGATGACGGCTCATACTTAGCATAAATGCTAGCAGGGGTGCTAATGAGCTGTTGTTGATGATGATGATGACGATGATGATGATGGAGGTGTGCTTAATGGGTTACAAAACAGCACAAAAGAGTAGTGAGAGCCACAGAGGGGACAAGATAGCAGGAGAATTCCTTTAAAAACTCAAGAAAAAGGAGAATGATGAGGTATTAAAAGTAGGGGATCAAAAATTAAGCAAGAGGCCACCGAAAGGTAATTTGCAGCAGAAAAAAATACAGTGCAGCATCAATTAAAGCCCTGCTGGGCAATATTAACACAGCTCCTACTTTAAAGAGGCAATCAAAGGCTCAGAATAAAAGAGGAAGACGTTTCTGCTCCTCCAGGAGCCCAATGTAAATGCAATCACATCTTCACGGTGAGGGTTTTCTGCCACCATTTAATAGGCCATCTCTTTTTTTAGAAATTAATCTGGGAAGATAGAAATCTAGTCATCTATACAGTCGGGATGGATAGACAACAAAAGACTGTTGTGCCACAGGTCCAGGGGTCAGGGGAAGCCATGATCTATAGCTTTACTGAGGGAAAATAAGAAGATCCATCAACAACAAAGCTGACAACATCTTATAAATATCTGGTTTCAGAGAGGAATGAGAGGGAGAGAAGTGAGGGTCGAGATGGTACAATGGACATTGAGCTAAAGGAGTTTTAATGAGGAAGTTGCAACCAAGCTCAGTATGGGAGAGGACGAAAGGTGAGCTGGATCAAAGTTGAGTAGGGAGGGAGCCCCAAGGTTTACTGGGTAATAGCTTTCAGAGGAAGAAGTTTTCCAGGAAAAGAGGAAAAAGGCAGTTCAGCGGCAGATGCCCTCAAATGCAGCCACTTAGGAGCCTTAATGAAACATCCAGCCTAACCCAATATGTGCGGTTGAAACCCAGCCAGGATGAGAAACGGTTTTCGCAGAGGGTGGGGCAGATCCATATGGACTGACTTTGGCCCTGGCAGGCAGCTGCCCTATCCCAAGGGCAAACAGTCTCTATCTCCCCTCGATGTGCCTGCCCAGGGCTGCTGCTGGTGGCTGCCCTCCTGACAGCACAATGGGCACTCTCATGGCCTTGCTGGGCCAGCAGCTGCTACAGTTCTGGAAGGAGGTAGCAGGTACCCACAGGGAGCTTCTGGGTGAACTTTGGGGAAGACATGGACCAGAGTTCTACAACGTGGGCAGACATGGATGCGATGCAGTCTGCTTCATCCGAGGAAATGTCAACACTGACAAGGTCTTAGAGTTGCTTTAGAATAAGGGGGCTGCAGGGGGCACGCTGGAAAGGGAGGGGCTGGGAGACTGTTTTGCCTCCCCACAGTGACATGATGCCATCTCTTCCCACTCCCCAAAGGCTGATGCTTTCCTCCAGACCTCACAGATTCAGAACTGGATCTAACTGGAAGATTGTCAGACTCGGTCCCCGTCTACAGACTCCAGCTCTTCCTTCTCTATACAACCTCATCTGCATCGAAGGGTAGGAAGAAACCAGAGGACATCATCCTCTCCTGCTCATCAGCTTTCTGTGACTCCCAAGCAGCTGGGCAAAAAGGGAGCACCGCTGGTACGCAGGCGTTTACTCCTCCTCTTTCCATTACTTCACCCTGGAGATGGGGCTCCTGTCTCGCCAAGCTCCCCTTAAAAACTGCACTCCACACCATCTCAGTCCTATCAATTCCAGGCCATCAATAAATCAACCAGCAAGTACTTATTAAGTGCCTGCTGTATGCCCGGCACTGTGCTAAACAAATATAAAGGGAGACTGTCCAGGTCTCAAGGAACATTCATTCTCTTGGAGGGCTGCAGCACATTCACAGATAAAGAAATACCAAAGATAGACAAAGCAAATGAAAAGTCGTTTCCTAGACCCTTCCTTTGCAGTATGCCCTCAGGAACTCCATCGTTCTAAAACGGGTCTGTGTGGAACGGAACCTTCCTTCATGTGATACAGACTGCGACCCGTCCGTGTCTGCCCACCTTGTGGAACTCTTCTCCATTAAGAGAACACCCAGTGTTCTAGAGACCTTCCTTATTTTCTCTCCATACTGCAGGGATGCCAATGAAGCAAGTGGGGCTGGTGACCCCCACCACCGCTACGGGGCTAGCCCATCTTCATTTTAGTTTGCTCACATCTCCGATGGCATCCTTTACATCACTTCTATTGCTAATTCTTTCTTTGTCCCTCCCTCCATGCACCTCTCTGCTGCTCTTTGGGTGCAGAGTTTCCTTTCTTTGGAAACTGTGGTGTTCCATGACTCAGAACCATACAAAAATGCCAGAAGAATGTTAGTCTCACAAGGATGGGGCTTTTGTTTCAGGGAGAAGCTTCAGGTCTTAAAAGTTCTTTTACGTTTCCGAAAAACAATCCAGCCCACTTTCTTCCTCCTAGTCAATTCTGGGCCTGTTTCATCACCCACTTCAGTCCAAGGGAACTGCCCAGGGTCATACAGCTACTAAGTGTAAGGCAAGATTGCAGCCCTGGTCTTCCTGACTCCAATCCCTACACTGTATCATACTGCCATGTAATTTAAGTAACCTCTGGGGGCCTCAGTTTCCTTATCTGTTAAATGAAAATAATAAAACAACACTTCACAAGGTTGTAATATCAAGATCAAATGAGTTAGTGAACATAGTGTGCTTTGCAAGGTTTAAAGCCCAATATAAATGTCAGCTACTACCACCTCCATCATTATCATTGTCATCATCATCATCATCATCATCATCTGAGGCATCCCTCCATCCTTCCCCATTCTCTGGCCCATTCATTTGTCTTCTTTCACAGTCTTGACACAACAGTAGGTGACCAGTTCAATAATACATTACTCTCTACTTTTGTACCCCTCCCCCTTGTATCTCACCACTGTAGCACACAAACACTAGCCCTGGGAAACTAACTTCCCTTCCATATCCCCAAGTCACTTTAATTTCTTTTCTTTTTTTTTTTTTGGAGGGGGGAAGGTAGGACAATTGGGGTAAGTGACTTGCCCAAGGTCACACGGCTAGTAAGTGTTAAGTGTCTGAGGCCGGATTTGAACTCAGGTCTTCCTGACTTCAGGGCTGGTGCTCTATTCACTGTGCCACCTAGCCACCCCCTTAGGGTCACACTTACTAGCCGTGTGACCTTGGGCAAGTCACTTACCCCAATTGTCCTCCAAAAAAAGAAAACAGATTGAGAATTGAAAGAGATCTTAGAAGTCACCTAACCTGAACTCCATCATTTTACAGGTGAAGAAAATGAGGACCAGAGAAGTTAAGCAACTTGCCCAAGGCCAAACAGCTAATAAGTAGCAGCCTGGGGATCTGAACCTGGATTCTCTGGTTTCAGAGCCATCCTCGATTTTTCTGCTATACTTACTTCCTCTTTGGTTACTGCTTTTTGTCTCCTACTTCTTTTTTTTTTGTTTGTTTGTTTTTGCTTTTTTGGAGGGCAATTGGGATTAAGTGACTTGCCCAGGGTCACACGGCTAGCTTTTGTGTTAAGTGTCAGAGGCCAGATTCGAACCCAGGTCCTCCTGACTCCAGGGCCGGTACTCTATTCACTTGTCTCCTACTTCTACACTGCTGAAAGCTGCTTGATAAAGTTACACAGCCGCATTAACTGGTTTCTCTATAAATCTGTGACCTATCAATTGGGCCCTTGCTATCACAAAGCAAAACTTTAGTTTTCCATTGATTGACTCTTACACAACCCACTTTGGCTATTCCAAATCTTCTTTTGCTCTGCTCCTGATATTAACATTATTAGCATTGGTGTTAACAGCGATAACTCGCCTCTACATCCCACTTTCAGTTTACAGAGCACTTTATAAACATCTCCTTTTATCCTCACAGTAGCCCTGGATGATTATTATCTTCATTTTACAGAAGATGATGCTAAGGCAGCCAGAATAAAGGATTTACCCAGGTCACAAAGGCTGGCCCTGAGCTCAGGTCTTCATGATTTCAGATGCAGCACTCTTTCCCCTATGCCATCTAGTACCCCCATCTTCTTCCTCTCAGCAAAAGATATTATCCCCTGCTTTACTAATAAGACAAAGGCTGTCTGCCATGAGGTTTCTCCTATTCCCTGTTCCACACCTCAAACCATGCAACATCATTCCCATTCCCTCACCCATTGCTCTCATCTCTGAGGCAAGTGCTGCCTTTGTCCTCACAGGAACCAGCCCCTCCACTTGGGCTCTTGGTCCCATCCCCCTCAACATTTCCAAAAGCTTGCTCCTTTGATTATGTCCTCTCTCATAATCAATGTCTTCCTCTCCACCGGCTCATTCCCTAATGCCTATAAACATGCTCATGCCTCCTCCCCTCCATAAACACCCTCACATGTCCCTCTTAGCCCTGAAAAGCACCATCTTCTATCTCAACTATTTCACAGTCAAATCGTACGAAAAACTGTCTCTACTTGTTACTTCCATGTCTTCGACTCCCACTCAATTCTCAACCCCTTATGATATGGCTTTTGACCCAAGCACTTGACCAAAGCTTTGCTCTAAAGGCTCCCCAATGATCTCTTAACAATTAAACTCAATGGCTTCTTCTCAGTCTTTATCCTACTTGACCTCTCTCTTGCTTCTGACACTGTCAACCACCTCCCTCTTGCTACAGCCCTTTTCTTCCCCTTGACCTCTATAGCACCACTTTCTCCTAATTCTCCTCAGATCTACCTGTTCATTCCTTAATCTTCTTCCCTTTAAAAGTGGGTGTCTCCTCTCTCAAGTCTTTGACCTTGTCCCTCTTTTCTATCTTCTCTTGCCATGGTGACCATTCCCATGGGTGGATTATCATTCCATGGCATGGCAGATGACTTTGAAATCCAGTCCTAATTGCCTTCCTGAATTCCAGTCCCACATAACCAACTGCTTAGTTTTACCCAAGTTTTAAGCTACCAGAGCTTAAAACTGCCCTAACACTTTTTAAAAAAGTTATTAAAGCTTTAAACTGCACTAAAACTTTTGGGACAGACTGGCTGATAAAAATGGAGTTCACTAACATGCCTTATCACTTAGTAAATATTCATTCCCTCTCTTTGGAGAACATACCCTAATTACTGAATTTCAGGCAGGTGAGTTCATTCAAGGTAACCCCTCTCAAAGATGGGCACAAGTAGGAGAGGCAGCAATGGTACCTTAACTATTAGGACCATAATGTTACCACTTTATATTTCTATGGCACTTTACAATTTACCAAGTGCTTTACAAATATCCTCTCCTCTAAACAATATTTGTTAAGCAGGCAGGCAAAGCACTATGATCTCCCCTTTATAGAGGAATTAAGAAGCACTTAGTAAACAATTCCTATGTGCCAAGCCTGGTGCTAAGGAAGTCAGGTCAGAGATGTCAAGTGACTTGTCCCCAGCTGTAGAGTCAGCATCGGATTTCACAATGGACCCAAATCCTTCTGCTCCCAAGGCCAGGATACTCTACACTGATTATATAAGAGTTCAACATAAGAAACTTGGCTTCTAGTTCCAGCACTATCACTAACTAGTTATGGGAGCGTGGGCAAACAGGGTCATCCTTTGTGCCTGACCTCCTCCATCTTATAGAAGGAGAACATAGGTTACTTGATTCTCACGGTCTCTTTCAGCTCAAAAAATTCTATGATTCAGGGCAGCTAGGTGGCGCAGTAAATAGAGCACCTGCAGTGGAGTCAGGAGGACAATACAAAAACTGTGTGACCTTGCGCAAGTCACTTAACCCCAATTGCCCTCCATAAAGAAAAAAAAATATGTGATTCTGCTTCTCTATCTGTAAAGTAATATGGCTAAACTACAGGAACTGTAGTGTTCTTCCAACTCTAAAACATTCTATGCATCTATGAGAACCATTTAGACGAAGGAAAAGTATACACTGCAGATATTTAAAACTCAAATTTTTATTATAAAACCAGTAATAAATCCCTGTAATTAAATGAATCCTATTTTAAATCCTTTTGTATGATGGATTAGAGAACCTCAGAGTTTTAGTTCAATCTGTGCTACCTGAGAAATACCTCCATATTTACCAAAATTGGCCACAGATAATCACTCCCAAATTGATCACTTACAAAAAAGCTAACTTTCCCTATGACAGATTTGCTAAAACCAAAAACAAACCCAATGTAAATTATAGTGAAAGAGATCTTGATGTGATAATATCTGGAGAAAACTCTCAGATTAACTCTGCCCGTGTTGTCATATTGGTTCATCCAACCTGGCTCTGGGATTCAGGGGTGGCATTCAAGAGACAGATAAAGGACTCTTTGTCTCCTCTATATTATTAATTTAGAAGAAACACTGAAGGTGGGAAACATGGAAGGTAAGATATTCCAAGCATAAACTGCTGGACACTGCATCATTTTTAAGGTTACAATTTATTCTGATTTATTCAGGATGACAAGCTGAATGCAAGACTGCTCTGGGAAAGTATCTGAGCACTTTTCTACACTGAACTAATCATCTCTGAAGTAACCTCAGGCCAACAAACTCAGCCTCCCCAGGAAGAGTCCAAAATGAAAAACTACGAAACGCTTTACTTGAACTGCTGGTCCTTGGTGCTTCGGGTTTTGGCTAGGAAGCGCTCTGCAAGCTTCTCCAAGTTTCGGGAGTAGTCCATCTCAATTTCAGCCTTCTTTCGAAAGAAGTCCTGAAGATCTTGCAACAACTGAACCCGCAGCTCACACTGCTGGTCTAAGCATTTCATCTGCTCCGTGAGTTGGGCACGGATCTCTGCAAAGGAAGCAAGTGAACAAGATTAGATTAAGAACATCAAACAAACCAACACTAACAAAACTGAACTCATCATTCTTACCCCTAATAAAGCCATCTTTCTTCCAAACGTGCCCATTTTCATTTATGGCACCACCACTTCCAGGGCACCCAGACTCACAATCTTGACGTTATCTTTGATCTTTCTTCCTCCTCACCATGCCCCACTATAATCCAATCAGTTGCCATGGCTTATTGATTGAACCTTCACATATATTAGATCTATCCTCTTTCCACTCATACTGCCACCATCCTATCTCAAAAGCCCTTTCTTAAGACTATAATATCTTTCTAACTGGTTTCCCCATATTTGGCTTCCCCCTTCTGAATTATTCTTCATATGGCTGCCAAAAGCATCTTCCAAAGGTACAAGTATGACTTTTCCAGGCCTATTTCCTATTACTCTAGGTTATGGACAAAGCAGACAGCTAGTCATTCACTAAACTCGAAGTGTTTCAAACATGTGCTTCCATGCAATCAAACAACATGACTTCTCCACCCCCACCCATGCCCAAAATACATAGCCTCCTCAACTCTGTCTTTCAGATTCCTTATATTCCTTTGAGGTTCAGTTCAGGCCCTACTTCTCCTCCATTTAGCCTTTCCTTTCCTCTGCTCCCCCAGGAAAACATAATATCTTTGAGGGCAGGAATGCTATAATTTTTATTTTTTAATCCCAAAGGCCCAGCATATTGCTACACCCATGGACGACCCTTAATAAATTTTTACTGAATTGGAAGAGTTCCCATTCTCTATTTATCTGTCCCCCGGGGATGCTAAAAGTAATTAAGGTGAAAAGCAAATTCTCTGTCATCTCATCTTAGCTACCCAGAAATTCTAGTATATGGAAAACCTCCAGAAACATCACTCCCTCAGTCAGGGCACCATTTAATGTAGTAGACTAAGAGGAGTGCTCAATAAAGGCTAGAAGAATCAACTTTGTAGACATTATCTTACTCAGACATTGTCTTAATACCTTTCTACCCACTTGAGAAAGAGTTAAAGGGATTCACAGAATCACAGGTGACCATCTAGGCCAAGCCCTTCATTTTCTACAGGAGGAAATTGGGGTCCAGGGAGGTAAAATCAATTAGTTAGTCCAGGGAGGTAAAATCATAGAGCTGTTTGACTGAGAAACAGAAAGGAGAGGATTTGCCCAAAGATAATACAGAGATGCAACTAAGAATGAATGAAATTTGGAGATAGAATGGTATAATTTTTAAAAAACCTAGAACTAGAGTCAAAGCCATGGGATCAAATACCACCTCAGACAACTACAATCTGTGTCACCTTGGACGAGTCATTTAATTTCCCTAAGACCTGTTGTAGTGGCAACCACACTGGCATACTCAGGACAGTTGTTAGCATGTGCTCTTAGATCTGCTTTACTAGGAAAGATAGCTGTTTACGAGGTCAACAATCTCTTTAGTTACATTCACTAGTTCAGGGGAAAAGTCAGTACCCTGAACTTCAGAGAAAATACGAACAGAAAAATAAAGACCAACAGACAGGGCTCTGACTGCCTGAAACAACTATATATTTTACATACATCCCTGGATCAAAAGCCTTTACATCTGAGCAGTCGAGGAGCTCCGAACATATAGGCCACTCAGAATCTCGACTATACAATCACAAACTCCTTATCATAAGCGAGCCCCAAAAGAAAATACAAACTCAGAGTATTTATACACTTCTCAGAGCCTGAAGGCATTATAACCCTCCTGACTCAGTGCCTAATTAGAAATTAGCAAAAGGCGTGAAAGCCTTCCTATGAGCAAATCTCCCTTAAGCAAGCTTCCCTTAATGAGCTCCAGGTGAGGCCTATTAATGGGCAGGGAAGATCTTATATCCCATTAACATTACACCAGATTCCTCAGCAATCAAAGGGGGAGTAGGACAGCTCGATGGCTTCCAGGGTTCCTTCCAGCTCAAGATTTCTGATACCTTGAAAACTGTGATCCTAGAATCAATCCAATGCTTCATCTATAAACCAAACTCATATACTATTTCCA
The DNA here is from genome assembly GCF_028583685.1 of Petaurus breviceps papuanus. Taxonomy (NCBI): domain Eukaryota; kingdom Metazoa; phylum Chordata; class Mammalia; order Diprotodontia; family Petauridae; genus Petaurus; species Petaurus breviceps. The sequence continues at coordinate 32,652,692 of NW_027187372.1, read as the reverse complement.
GAGTCTTTGAAGAAATGTGAAGTCACCAAGTCCAAAAGGGATATCATTTATGCAGTGGCAAAATCCCTCCTGCCTCTTTCCCACTGAAGCCTCCTTTTTTTCCATCATGTCAGGCCCAGGCAAACTGCTAGGTGAGGGCGCAGCTGGCCAGACCTCTCTGACCATCTTTAGACAGAATTGGCAAACAATCCCTCCTGACCTGAAATACTGGTGGCTCCAGATGCCACCCAATCTGCCCACCATCTCAACCTGCTGCCTGAGCAGGACTGCAAATCCCTCACTGTCAGAGAAGTCAATCACATCTAAGTGTGGCAGGCAGAGCTGGCAACTCCAGGAAGGCAGGCACTGCCAAAGCCAGACTGCTTGCTTTCAGGCTTCCAGAAGGACTTCGGAGCTGTACAATGCTGCATCCAATCTCTCCTTCCCTTTCCCCCCACCCCCATCCCAGTCTCAGGTACTGCAGCCCTTATCTTCTCCACTTTCCCCTTCACAGCCATCCCCCCTATATTTACCAGGGATCCTTTGGGCCCTATTAGGAGGGGGAAGGAGTTGCCCATTTCCAAGGAAAACAACCAATCAAGGGCCATCCTCTGTCTTTCCCTACTTACTTTCCAAGTTTATTTCCAAGTATTTCTGTTGCCTCAACTCTGGAATTGTATTGCCTCTGCAATACAAGTCATTTGAGGACAAGAACTGTGTATGCATGGAGAGCCTAGGCTTTCATGAGGGCTGGTGGTGAATGGGAGGCAAATCCAGGATCAGAGCCATATGCTGACTGTTGTGCCTTCTATCGAGCAGCAAGGTGAGGGCAGAAAGCACCCATTTGGCAGTGTTCTGGGGCAAGGGCCCCAAATCTGACTCATTCTGGGTTTTCATAGCTACCTCCATTTTCCTCCCTTCCTCTCTCCCCTTGGAGCTGCCAGTGCCAACTGGCCCCAAAATGACCCTGTCTGAACTGAAACTGAGCCCCAGGGCACTCCTTCTTAGAGTGCCTTCCCTACTACTGCCTTCTCCACTCATTAAAAGGGCACATTCCCTTGTTCTAGTCTTAGCCTAGAAATTCGCAGCCCAGAAAGGATGCCCCTGGGTGTACCAGGAAATCTCCGGAAGCCCTCAAACCAGTTTTTCCAGGGGTCTGAAGGGGTGAACAAGAGGGGAAAACAATAATCAGCAGTATTTCAGCTGTTATTTCCTTCGACCTGCCACGCCCAGCCTTTCCTACGGTACAGCAGCATAGATGACCAACTCAGGTCAGCTTTTACCATCCTGCAGCTGCAGGGCTAGGGAAAACAGGACCCCTGGATATTTCTCTCTACCACTAGCTTGAGGTGAGCTGTACCAAGAGGAAGGCAGCAGACCAGCCTCCTTTATTAAAGCCCTTTTGTCTGGATGGATATGTGTGCATGTGCATATGGGGGGGGGGATATAGGGGAAAGCTAGTCAAAGATCATGTAACAGACCCTAATGTGCCCAGGGATTCCCAAAGCTCTGAAAGACAACAGCCCTGCCTAATGAGAATATGTTCCAGGAGACACCTGTTATTCTCCTGTACATTAATGACAAGTTGGCAGTAACCCATCAGCTGAAGCAGCTGTGGACTGGGGGAAGGACTGGTCAGCAATAAGTGGTCACTGATGTCACTTAAGAGTGGTCAGTTAAAATAAAAAACTGAGACTCTTTGGGCTGAAAAAGCTCCCTGGTCAGTCAGCAGACTAGCAGGTGAGATTAGTTAGCTTGGCAGTGGCCTAAATAACCTGCAGGACTATTAGAACTCTCTGATTCACTGATGATGCTTTAGATTTTGCTCCCTAGCAGGAGAACATGAGAGGAACAAGGGTGGGGGAAGGTATTACATGCCCAGCTAGGCTAATTCCCATAAAGCCAGTCCACTAGACAGAAAATTTAGTTTCCAAAGGGTGGGAAGATGTTGCCACTGACTTCCCCACTCATTAAAAAGGTATATTCCCTCTGTTCTTTGTTTAACTTAGTTAACTAGTCTTAGTTTAGGAATAAGCAGCCCAGAGAGAACGACCCTAGGTGCAGTAGGAAATCTTCTGGCGGCCTCAGACCAGCTTTTTCAGGGATCTGAAGTGAAGGGAAGACGGTGAGATGGGAGTGAGGGAAGGAAAATGGGGATAGTAATCAGCAGCATTCCAGCTGCTGCTTCCTTTGACCTCCCCTCTTCAAACAGCTGTACAGTAGGGAAAGTGAGTGGCTCAGGCCAGTTTTTACCATCCTGCAGCTGCAGCTGTAGGGCTGAGGAAGGCAGGACCCCGGCTATTTCTCCCCACTCTATCACTAGCCTGAGGTGGGTTGGGCCAAAGTCTTGATTAGCCAAAGGATTGTTCCTAGGGGAAGACTTGGCTAGTGCTTTGAGATACTGTATCCAGTCTCACTGGGCTGGCAATAGATAGACAACTCAAGAAAACTGGACACTGATATAGAGGACTTTCCTGGGGTGAACAACAATGATTGGGGAGTAATGTCTCAGGAACTCCAGCCCTCATCACTAGAACTGGACCCCTTCCCAACTCCCCCGTTTGGGGGCTAATTATGGTTCAGCTTCAGCTGGCACACTGATTCACTCTGGAAGTCTTCTGTCTGAGTCTGTTGTCTGTGCCCACTTCCTAGAGCTACTCCGAAGGGTGGGTTTAGAGGAAGTAAAAAATTTTTTTTTAATTAAATCATGTGAAAGGCAGCCCTAGGTCATTCAGCACTGGGTTAAATTAAGGGAACAAACTTCAAGAATTCCACCACCCAGCCAAGAAAAACTCAATAAACTAAACGATTCAAGGACGAATTCCACCTGTGCCTGGGTAATGTCCTGTCCCCCTCCTCCTGAAAGGCAAGAGGCAGTAAGCCTCCTCTGCCATCTCCCTCAGAACACAAACATGGTCACTTCACACATCAAAATCTAGACCTTCTGGTTCCACTTGGTTGTATCAAGGCAGAAAGTAGCTCGATCTGCCCAAGGCAGAATGTGCTGCCTCAGGATTTCATCGCTGCTGCAAAGAAAAACAATAAGGGGGGTTGGGGGAGGGAGGGTGCTGCATGGCAGACATGCCAACTCTCTGCCTCTGCACACAATGGGCCACTGAACGCCAGCACACCCGGGCCTCGTGCCCAAGCAGGAGGCAGCTCTACTCAGGGGAGGGGAGGGACCGCAGGGGTGGAGATGGGAGAGTAGAGAAGAAAAGAGGGGTTTGTCCAAGCTTAGAGGGATTCCCTTTAACTCCCCATCTCTCCTTTCCCTTGCCTCAATCCACACAGTGGTTCCACTCATATAAGATTTTTCCCAGTCTAGTTCACAGTTGGGTGAGGTGGATTCCAGGGATCCATGAGGTGCTTTGGGGTTCTAGTCTGCCCTTTTTACTGTACTTGGGGAAGTCAATCAGCTCACTAGAAAATCTAATAGAAGCTGCTATATCTCGGAAAAAGGCCTATATTCCCAGATCATTCTCTAAACCCAGCCCAAAGGTGCTGGCTTATAAAAGCCAAGAGTGATAATCCTTTTTTTTTTTTTTAGACTTTTCCTGGAAGATGGCTTTCTTTTACAGAAACCACTCTGTGAAAAAGAAAAGGGGACACAGTTTTTGAGAGGAAGCAGAGGAAGATACTTTTTGATAAGAGCTAATCTGTGGTTAGTGTTTCTCTCAGATAGGTCAAAATTAAACTATATTTGTTCTTGTTTAGTTATGAGGGAAATACCCCAAAGGTAAGAAAACGGAGACCAAAAAACAAAGAAGGAATCTATGGTTTCCATTTCTTTGTAGGATGTACCTCAATTTCCAAATGCACTTGAGTATTACTAAGACAAACTGTGGGAGCCAGGCACCAGGCTTGGCTCTGACATTAAGCCCTACTGGCTAATTACCATTTCATCATTTCAGAGGGGCATACACGTCAAAACATGGCAAGCAATGTTCAGTGGGCATCCTCCGTTCTGATCTGTGCTCACCAGATAGTGCCAGCACAGCATTCTGGAGAAATGTAATTCTAGGTTTGGCCAAGTCTGAGTTACTAACCACACCCAGTTACCGCCATTCCTTTTGGGGAAGAGAAGGAAGAGAACAGAAAGGGAAACCAAATCTCTTCAGACATTAACGGTTCAGCAGAAATAAAGTCAGAAGTTCTAAAGATGACTCCTAGCACGAGATATTGATATACAGCAAAGAGGACAAGGGGCAGTGTAAAAGTTTTCTTCTTTACTTTCTGAACAAGCCCAAGGAAGAAATCTTCAGGTGGGCTGATACTCAACTGAGGGCAACCTCTTCCAGAGTCAGCAGCTCCCTCTTCCTTCATTTGAAATCTTCATGATTACATGTGGACCCACCTTTCTGAATACATTTTGCCAAATCACACACCCAGTAATGGAAAAAGGAAACAAATGACTTTCTATTTCTCTGTTTCTCCTTCAAATGTGAACACTATCTGAGCTTAGACAAACCACTCTTTTCTCTTTCTGTCTTTGTCTCCAAGTCCCACAGTCTCTGTCTCTCCTCCCCACCCCACCCCACCCCCCCATTCCCAGAAGGCAGGGGCTGGGCTGTGTACCTCCTATGTTTTGTATATAGCACATCTTCTTTCAATCAATGCTAATAAATGGTATAAATAAAAGATAACCTATCTCTAATAATAACTAATGATAACAATCCAATGGATTTTTCTCACAAATCCAGCTTCGGCTGGTGTAAGTCTTTTTTAAAACACCTGCTGTCACTCAGTAAAAATAAATAAGTAAAATTAAATCCCATTACCTTTCCAGTATCTGTCAAATAAGAACATAATTGAGGCCTTCAGCAGGCTCTATTTTGCATATCTTTTACTAAGAGCTCTTATCTGTGCTTTAATCTTTCCTCTACAAAACAGTTCCTAGGGAAGGAGAAGGTCAGAAGGAGCTGCCAAGTCTGGCCTCACTCCTTTAGAGTGCAGGTTTCTCTTTCCACAGAACTTGGGGCCTCAGGCTTGCCATTTTCCATCTAGCAGTAACCCACACAGGGATGGCTGGCTCTGGAGTCAAGCCTGTCCTGCTCTGCCTGCTACGGCAGTTAGTACTTATGTGACCCTGGGGCAAATCACTGTAGTGCCTCAATTTCTTCATCTGGAAAAAAAGGGGTGAAGCAGTTCATCAGTACTGTTCCTCCTTGTTCTACATCTCATGACCTACGTTCTTATTCATTAACAACTCTTTCCTACAAAAAAGACCCACATCAAACTGCTAAGTATATTCTGCCAAACATATAGGGTCCTTTCCTTTTGTCTACAGGATAGATAGTATCCTTACACTGAAAAGGACCAGCTCATCTAGTCAAAGCCCTTAATTTTAAAGAAAAAGAAATGGGAGCAGAGAAGGGAAGTAACTCACCCAAGGTTATATGGGGAGTGTCAGGTCAGGGTTTTGAACCCAGGTTGTTAAAGCACCACTCAACTGATATTTCCAATCAACCAATCCGAAAGTATTTGTAGTGCACCTGCCATGTTGTTCAGTTTTGAGCAAGGAATGCCTTGGGGGATGCATAAACGCAAGGACCCACAATTCCTGCCCATGAAGCAGCTTACTGTCTATTCTGGAAGGTAAGAGAAACTCAAACTCAGAAAATAACCTGAGAACATGTCAGTGACAGCACTGGACACTGATACTGCACTTTCAAGTCTGAGAAGCATCTGACTGAAGTGATTTCATATGATGCTCAGATCCAGACTGTGATGTGGACTGGAAGTCAAACCATGATTACCCCCATTTTATAATAAGATAAGTAAACCGAAGCTGAAAGTAAATGCCTTTAATCAATCAATCAACAAAGATGGTGCCTGAATTTTGTGAGGGGCACCCAGCTAGCTTTGGGGCTACAAACACAGAGAAGGAAAAATACCTGCTCTCTGAAACTTACACCTACATCCTCTTTCGAGAAAACAATGCATTTCCCCCAAAAAATTATTACTTCAAGTAGTACACATTCAAATATATGAACCCACTTCCAGGGAGTCATTCATACTCGTCAGGACCTGGCTGTACCTTCTAATATTGGCTTGCACAGCACTGACCATTAACTGTGTCATGTGATCCTCACCACCCTGGGAGGAAAAAGCTAATATTAGCCCCATTTTATATATAAAGAAACAGGCTTAGAGAGGGTAAGTGATGGGTCACACTACTAGTAGAGAATAGATGCAGGATTCAGACTCAGGTCTTCCTGACTCCAAGTCTTGAGCTCTGTCAGAAGACAAGTGCATATAGAGGGTGTTCCAGAAGCCTTAGTGGAGTGTTAAGCTAGTAAAGCTGAAAACTCCACTCCAGACTTTTAGGACACTAGCCTGTAGGAATATAGAATACATACAGGGGTAGTTAGAGAGGGAGGGCACGACACTTGGAGGGATAAGAAAGTCTTTGTGTAGGACAGGGGTGAGGAACCTTCGGCCTTGAGGCCAAGTTTGGCCCTCTAGGTCCTCAAGTGTAGAATGGCAGAATGGTCAAAGGGCCACACTTAAGGACCTAGAGGGTCACATGTGGCTTCAAGGCCACCGGTTCCCTACCCTTGGAGGAAATACTGTAATGTTTCTTCAGCATAAGGAAGAGCAAGATTCTTAGAGGGAAAGGTGAGAAGGGAGTACATTCTAGGTATGAGAGATGATCAGTGCAAAGGCATGGAGATGGGAGATGGGGTATAGAGCAAAGAAAAAAGAAACAGATTCAAGATATAAAGAGACCTAACATTTTGGACATGAGCAATGAGGGAATGGGTTTTGCTTGACTATGCAAATTTATTACCAGGGTTTTTGTTTCATTGAAGACAGGAGCTAAGTGTGAGATTAAAATGTTTCTGAAATGAAAAAATAAAACACTATTTATATTTATATTGTATTATTTTATGTTATATTTATAATAAATACATACACACATTAATGTCAGGCCCAGGAGTTTAGATTTGCAGTAGGCAATGGGAAACCACTGGTAGTTTTTGACAGGAGTGTGGAAGAGGGGAGAAAAACGGTTTTTTAAGGAAGATTAGTCTTGCAGACTTATGCAGAAGGATTCCGGGGTCTATTAAATTAAGAGACAGGAAACATTTTTTTTCAAGTTCTTTTTAGGCAACAATGCAGAGGCTACAGTGAGCAAATGAATTCTATGAGTGGAAAATCCCTGAGTGAAATACCACTGATCATTAGCAACAATGCAGTGCCTTTTCACTGGCAATCCCTTTTTCAGGTGAGCAATTACTAATGTAGACCTTCCCTCCAGTTCCCCTTTCCTTCCTTCATTCCTCCCTTCTTTCCTCTCTCCTGCCTTCCAGCCCCTAGTCAAATGATTGGAAAGCACCAGAATCAAGTAACTGAAATCAAAGGATAAGAACCAGGGGATGTTAGGGTGAAGGGGAATTCTCAGTGAACTTTTATCATCTCTGTCGCCCCAGGCTCTTTGAAGTGACTCAAAATCAAGACAAAGACAAAAGGTTCCCAAATGAACAAGTTTTAACATCAAATGCTCAACTAGTCATTTTAACCCCTCAGCCTTGTCTGGGAGTTTAAGAAAGAAATTCCCCAAACCAAAAAATCTAGTTTCCCCTGTGGGACAAACTAAACATCTGGAGGACAGACTGCTCCTCTGGGATATGTCCCCCTAATCTAATTTGTCTGATCTACTAGTAGAGGCTTAAATGAGCAGGATATCCCTAAAGACCAGAATGAAATCAATGAATCAAGTACCAAATATTTCTGAGCGCCTACTAAAGGCAATATGCTTTCTTCTCAACAATACTCAAGTAGGTAATACATTAAAGGGGCCCACTTTATTTTAGAAAATTTAATTTTTTTTCAAATAACAAAAGTATTTTATTTTCTTCTGCCCAGCTTTCCCCATTGAGAAGGGAAAAAAGAAAAAAAAAATAGAAGAAAAAAATTAAACATAAAATCTTGGGCCTGCTTTCTAGATAGTAACAGAAGCTCACAGAGGGAAACTGACTTACTCATGGTAAGAGTTAGAAAACAAACTCAAACTGACTTTAAGTTCAAATCTCTTTCCATTACACCAAGCTACTGAATGATGCCCAAATAGGTAAAAGCAAATGGTGCCAAAACAAACCATTTTTCTAGCTGTTTAATGCTATAGCAGAGTTGATTTGGGAGAAAATGAGATCATAAATTCCTGGCAGGTAGCTACTGCGTTTAACTCATTTTGTATAGCACTGAGCACAGAATGAGACTGAGGTTGGTAGGGTTTGTTTTTGCTTTTTATGTTTATTGTTAGGCTGGTAAGAATGGGAAACCTAAGCACAGAGTCCCGTCCCTGCCTTCCTGGCCCACCTTTCCTCTGCCCCCGCCCCCCCAGTAATAAAAATATATTCCAGTTACATTCGATACATTTTGAATTCCAACTTTTATTTCCTAGAAAAACTCATGGCAGGAGATCAGTAATAAAGCTTGATTTCATTTAACTATCCTTTTACTTAAGGCAAAATTACCTAGTGGACACAGAACTAGTCTTGGAGGCAAGAACTAGGTTTAGTTTCCACCTCTGACACATAGCTGTTTAACCTTAGGTCAGTCACCTAACCTCTTGGTAGCCTTACAACTCTTGGCAGCCCTGGTAACTCTTACAGGGAATGAGTTCTGGAGTCCCAGAATTTAAAAATGAATAAATAATTTGATAACTGTGTTTCAACATGATTGGTTTCCTTGATAATCCTATGTATTTTATTTTATGGATTTAAAAACATTATGCATACCTATAGGCTTCAAACTGCCAAAGAGGTCCATGCTGTGACACACATGTAAAAAAGGTTTAAAACCCCAACTCTAAGACTATAAATTACAGAGTAGGAGCTAATCTGTAATGGTGGAGGGAGTTTCCCAAATGGGAATTCCCTACACTTCTGAAATCCTAAGACCTGTATAAAATCTCTCACCTGCCTCCTAGAAGGATGATCTAATCCTCCTCTCTCCCCCAATTGTTGCAGGTCAGCAAATTTTATGTATCCATTTGTGATGCTGTATGCTACAACCCCCTCTAGAGCAATGGAATCCTATGGTGGTAGGCTGGCCATATTAATTGGGAGAAAGTAATAAAGCAGCCCTCAGAAGGGTCTTAGAAGTTCTTACTGACTCTCAAGTTGTCAAGTGAATTACATTTATATTCAACAGGACAAGAGATTCCAAGATGAAATAGACATAATCTTTTCTTTTCCCTCAAGGAGTTTATAATCTAGCTGGGGGACAGACATATATACAAACAACACCAACACATTTACTTACTGTTTCGACATTTGCAAAGCCCTTTATGGACATTACCTTCTTGATCCTGTGAGACAGATGTTATTATGATCCTTATTTTACAGATGAGGAAACTGAGGCTCTAACAGTTTAAGCCACCTGCCCAAGAATACACAATCAAGTGTCTTCCTGACTCTAAGTACAGCAATCCATCTATTGCAACACACCACTCTCACTGGTAATAACAACTTGCAATTATATAGAGCTTTAATGTTTCATTTACATACATTATCTCATTTGATCTTCACAATCTAAGACAAATAAGAATATGATAAGACAAAATAGAGGTTCAAAACAGGAGAAACTCAAGGAGAGGTACGCTTCCAGTCCTAAGGGGCTATGAAAGGTCTCACAGAGAATGTAGAACTGTACCTTGAAGGAAGGAAAGGCTTTCAAAAGGCAGAGATGGCAATGAAGTGCCCTATCAAACTGCCCAATTACATTTTTTTTTACTTTTTATAACTTCTGAAAGGAGATACCAAATACAAGCTAAGATTCTGCCTTGAGAGACTGAGGTTAGAATTGGTTCTAGAGAAAAGTGGCCCTTTATTATCTTTCCTAACTGTTCCTGGAGAAAAAACGCATGGAATGGTCAGGATTCTTAATTCTGATGAAAGACAAATGGGTAAAAATTATTAGGAAACAGGCTTTAGTTTAATATAAGGAAGAACTTTCTAACAACTTGAGCTATCCAAACTTGGAAATCATGGGGTCCTCCTCACTAGAAGTATTCAAGTAAGAGTCTGATGACCACATGATCAAGAATGTTGCAGATGAAATTCATGCTTCAGGACTAGAGTAAGACAAGATGACTTAAGGTCTCCTCCAGGGCTAGGATTCCATGACTATAAATCCCATAACCAACAAAGACAGAGTTCTCAAACCACTCTCTCCTACATCTTTGTAATTATTATTGAATCTGACAAAGCCCATGTTTCACTTCTTGCTGGAAAGGAAAAAAAAAAACTTCTGAATCTTGGCCACGTCCCTCTCAAAGTCACACAAATCTAGGGAAATCACAAGAAGCCCAGGAACCAGGGTTGCCCAACGAAAGGCACTGCCTTGAGAAAGTCTTAGAGTTCATTTTCAAGTTTTGGTTTCCTGATTTTGCATGCGTTACCTCCTGTGGTCACCCACTGCCTCCTCATAGCCAAAGATAACTCAGAGCATCCAGACAAGAGAACCTAGGAAACAATCTTGAGCTCAATCACCCTGAAAACCCATTTGTAGCTCTAGAGGAGACACCTCTCCACATTCACTTTGTCCCAGTGGGGAAATGCAGACTTTATTATTCTAGGCCTTTTCCTCATGTTTGGTCAAACTAAAGGGCCCATCTCTCTCTTTTCTGGATTCCTTGTTATCTATGCCATTCATTCAGCATTTATCATACATTCTATCTCACACTTCTAACTTTTCGTGTGTAGATCTCATTTCCCTCACTAAATGATAAGTTCCTTGAGGGTAAGGGTGATGTCATCTTTCAATACCTCACAGTGCCTACAGTACCTGGGTAGCTGCTCAGTGTTTATTGATTGAAATGACCATTCTAATAGTCTTGCACTGAAACAGAAGCTACAGCACAGAGTGTCTGGGGAAGAAGTCAGAAAGAATCTATTGGGCAGGAAGTTTCTTGGTACTTACAAGTCTAATCAGGTCCATGTTGAGAGTCACTAAAAGAAGTAACATTGTTTTTAAATTCAAATAGGACAGGAAACATGGGCCATCCTACTGCTTTGATCACAGATGGAAAAATCAAGGCTGGACTAACCTAATTATAAAGAAATTTCAGGAAGTGGTTCCAAAAGGATTCAACTCCAAAATGATCAGATGCAGATTTGGAGAAAGGATAAGGTAGGAGTAAAATATGAGTGCAAACCACATTGTCCTGCTGTTCTGATGGAAATGCTGAGAAAAGACAGGGCAAAACACGATGCCGCTGCTGCAGCTGACACACAACAGAGGGCAGATATCTAAAGGCTGCTAGAGTCTTGTTTGCTAAATCTCACCTATAATAAATTACAGCTCCTGTCAATAAGGGGGAGGAGGTGGAGAGGAGAGGGAGAATTATTGATTTTTTTAAAATGACCCAGAGGTTACTTTTACTGAACCAAACTAACACTTGGGAGAAGTAAACTCACAATAGTCAACCTAAGTAAACCTGTAGAAAAACTGAAGGTCATTCAAGGAGGACTGTCAGCCAGCAGTGAAGGTGGTAATAGTGGTTTCCAAAGCAGACAAAGAAAATTTCTACTTCTCCAGGAAAGCCCATAACTGAATCCAGAGTGGAAGCAAAATTGGATTTTTTTTTGTTCAAATGATGACAATGGAAAGCACTAAGTGTCTTTTCTCAATACAGAACAGGAATGTCAGGAAGAATCAAGCAACAAAGGAAGATCAGAGGAAACCATTATCAAGAAAGGCAACAAGTGTTCAACTGCATTGATGTGCTAATTAACTATACAAGTTAGAAACCAGTACCATGAGAATCCATGGCTTTCTATCTTAATAGACCAGATTTTTCTTTCCTACATTTTATTTTTTTATCAATGTTATTGATATGTTGTTTTTACATTACCCCTTCCCCCCCTACTGTTACGTTGTCATAGTCGCTGTGTATATTGCATTTTTGGTTCCGTTTACGTCCCTTAGTACCAGTTCATATAAGTCTTTCCAGGCTTCTCTGTATTCTTACCATTTCTTGATATCCCTTCTTGACTTTCATCATGACTGCTATTCCCTAGTCAATGTGCATCTGCTGTTTTCAGTTCCTTGCTACCACAAAAAGTGCTGCTATCTATATTTGGGTGTCTATGGGGTTGTTCCTTTTGTCAATGATTTCCTTGGGGTACATGCCTAGCAGTGGAATCTCTGAGTCAAAGGATTTAGCCATTTTTGTCACTTTCTTTACCTAATTCTGGACTGCTTTCCAGAATAGTCATTCCAATTCCCAGCTCCACCAACAATGAATTAGTGTGCCCATCTTTCCAAGACTCCTCCAACGTTGAGTATCCCCATCTTTGCCAATTTGGCTGGATATAAGGTGAGATGCCGGGGTTCTTTTAATTTGCAGTACTCTTTCATGTGGTTAACAGTTCAAATAACAGGAGATTATTCTTTTCAATACTATTTTTTTATATCTTTTAACCTCGTCTCTACTGGGGAATAGCCCCTGGCATTGTGTATTTCTGCTAATTGTTTCTTTATCCTGGATATCAGATCCTATCACAAATATCTGATACCAAGATCTTTTTTCCCCAGTTAACTGCTTCCTTTCTTAAACTGTTGTATTAATTCTGTTCATGTAAAAGCTTTTCAATTTCATGTTTAATTCAACTTCAGAATTATCTGTTGTCTTTTGTAATTAATTGCCTCTATTTTATGTCTGGTTAAGATTCACCCCCCCCCCCCCAACTACCCACCCATAGCTGTGAAAGATATATGACCTAATTTTCTCCTCATTTTTAGGGTATGAGCTTTAATATTCAGATCACATGTCCACTTTGAATTTATCATGAAAAATAGTATGACATTAGTTTAACCCAACATCTGCCAAAGGGCCTTCCTGTTTCCTGAGCAGTTGTTACCAAATCAGGTATTCTTCCTTAGGTAATTTATGTTTTGGGGTTTATTGAACTGGGCTACTGAATTCCATTAATTCTGATTCTTCTTTGTCTAGTTTGTTCCACTGATCTTTTCTTCCATTTTTTTCATCAGCACAAGCTTTTAATAGATCAAATTTTCAAAGTGCTTGCCCATGGTTCAAAAACACTACCTTGCAGAATCTATTTCTCTTGACCAGGCTGCATCTGCAGACCTTTCTTTCTTACCCTCCTCTGCCTGATGCCTCCCTGTGGCTTGGTGCCCATGTGACACTGGGCTCTAAGAAGGGTGTGCCAATGAAACACAAGCTCTAACAGCTGTGGGTCTGCAAAGGCTTTAAGGCTGGGTCTAGCGATGAAGAGGGTGTCTGTGAAGTGAAAGGCAATCTAAGTTCAAAGACTTTCATCACTATATGGCTTATATAGAAATGAATTTGGGGGTCATAATAATAATAGTTAACATTTATATAGCTTTTAAGGTTTGGAAAGTACTTTACATATATTATCTTATTTAAGCCTTACAGCATTCCCTGTGAGGTAGGTGTTTTTATTATCTCTATTTTATTATTTTAAATAATATTTTATTTTCCACCCCAATTACATGTAAAAACAGATTTAAACATTTTTTTAAGTCTTGAGTTCCAAATTCTATCCCTCTCTTCCTTCCTTCCCCCTTCCCTGAGACAGTAAGCAATCTGACATAGTTTATACATGTACAATCATGTAAAACATATTTCCGTATTACTCATTTTGTACAAGAAGATTCTTTTTTTTTTTTTTTGCTTTTTGGAGGGAAGGCAGGGCAATTGGGGTTAAGTGACTTGCCCAAGGTCACAAGGGCTAGTAAGTATTAAGTGTCTGAGGCCGGATTTGAACTCAGGTCCTCCTGACTCCAGGGCTGGTGCTCTATTCACTGTGCCACCTAGCCACCCCTACAAGAAGATTCAAACAAAAAAAAAGTGTAAAATTATTCTCTGTATTTTATGTTGAAGAAACCAAGGATGCGCCAAGTTAAGTGTCTTGCCCAAGATCAAATATCAGTGTCTGAGGTAGAATTCTAACTCAGGTCTCCCTGAATGCAAGTCAAGCACAATGTCCACTACTATAAGCTGCCTCTCTTAACAACTCTCCCAAAACCTCCAGTGAGTCAGAGAAGCTTACTATTTGTGTCAGTGGACAGAGAACCCATGATGATCCGATTATTACTCCTTTAAGTTTTGGTCTTCTTGCACCCATTGATGATGTAGAAGATTAAAGGCAGAGGTGAAATTGAGGGAAATCACAAATGGGGGGGGAAATCTCCAGCTTAAAAAGTAAGGCAGAATGTTCTCTGGGCAGCCAGCTTGCTTTATTTTGACAAGTGTTGTTTCTTTTCATTATTTATGACCATCTCAGAGAGTACACAATGTAATGTCCCCTGATGCAATTTGTAAAATTAATGAAACCTTAGTAGGAGGAAGCTTCCCTGGAGCAAAGGTTTTAATTGCCTAGAGCTGAGCGAGGGAATATGAGGACCAGGCTTCCAAAGTGAGAGTGAGTCGACAACTTTACAAAATGAGGGTTAGTGAGGCCTCAATGAATTTCAGTTCCCACTTTTTTCTCAAGTAAGATCGAAAGCCAGATGATAGGATTCAGTCACTATTAGCAGTCTTGCAGGCATGGAAACCAAAAGGTGCTTATCACATCTATATTAATTCTATTTAAGACAGAGAGAAGTCAAGCTATCATCGTAAGATAAATTGCATGTTTCTAGGTATATATTATAGTATAACTAGACTCAACTATGGGTGTGGGCACTGGAATCACTGAGCACAGTAAGGATGTAATAAGGCTTGACTGCTGGGCCCAGTAACTACAATGCCCTTATAAGAGAAGTTGATTTCTATCAATGAATCCTGTATAAAAGCAAGGGTCTTTGTAGATTGTCAATGATGCCATCTGTCTTCCACTACAGGATGTCATTTTACATAGACAAGCTGCCAATGAAGCGGGACGAGTAGAAGGTTTAGTTTTCATTTCACAGATGGAGTAGCCAAGGTCCAGAGGGCATAAGTGAGAAGCTTCTGACACCATGGGCAGAAGTGACATAGCTCAACTGGGACCAGAGCCTGACTGCCGGCCCTTTCCAGGGGTCATCTGTCAGGCTAGGAAGCTACCACCACTTTCTGAACTCTTTGTGGTAGGGATGGAGGCGGGATCAATCAATCATCCTTTCTTAAGCTCCTGCTGTATGCCAGGAGTTGGTTCGAGGCACTGGGGAAACAAAAGCAAAAAAGGAACAGTCCCTGCTCCTGAGGGGTTTACATTCTATTGGGAGAGGCAACATATACATATATGTGTGTATAAATATATATTATATACAAACACATATATATGCACACATAGGCAAATTCTCTCACATTGTGAGTTGTATAGTATTGTCAATCTCCATTGGTTTAGTTTAGAGTTTCTTTATGGAGAATGCTGTAACAATTAAATCACTAGTCTGGATAAAAAAAAAATGGTGGGGATGGAAGCAAATATGGCCCACCAGTTCTAGAAATGCTAATTAGTAGCCTGGCATTATGGGACTTTGAATGGCCTTCTGCATGGAAGTTTTCCAGTGCTGGCTGGGTTGAGAAACCTGGTCTTCCAAGTCTGCTTGTTAGTCCAAGATTCTTTCCACTAGGCTATACCATCTGCCTTAGAGCCAGCTTCAGCTGGCCACTTTCTAAGTATCACTCAAGAACAGCAAGGCTATTGGCAACTGTTCCAAGGAAGAGCAAAGCCAAAGAAAAGGGAGGATCCTGGGAAATATGATGATTTTCTAGT
The DNA here is from genome assembly GCF_028583685.1 of Petaurus breviceps papuanus. Classification (NCBI taxonomy): domain Eukaryota; kingdom Metazoa; phylum Chordata; class Mammalia; order Diprotodontia; family Petauridae; genus Petaurus; species Petaurus breviceps. The sequence continues at coordinate 32,637,015 of NW_027187372.1, read as the reverse complement.
TTCAGGGCTACTCCCTGCCTGTGACACCCAGCTAGGAGCTTCCCCAGCCTGTGCTCAAGGAGTCAAACTCCTAAGCTGAAATGACTGAAATGTCAAATAAATCAGTACAAATCCCCAGCAAGCATAAATAGGCAAGGTGGCTCCGAATGTCATTGGGTGGATGAGTGGGTGTAGAGATCTAGACAGTGTACCAGATGCCCAATTTATACTGGGCATGTCTGAGGCTCCCAACACCAGAAGGGGCTGAGAGCTCAACCAGCTGTTTTCACTCAGGTCAAAGGAACTAGACAAGGAAGGGCAAATAAAATGTTCATAAACATGCAGTAAGTCTCCAGCTGCAAGCTTTGTCTGATTGTTTCACACCTCTGAGAAATCACTCTGCTGTTCCAAATTCAGACATCGACACATTTGGAACCTGCCTGGAGCAAAATCAAAATCCAGAGCAAAGCTAGTGGCCAGTGTCAGCCAGCCAACTGAACAGAACCAGCCCCACTGAAACGACACTCACTTCACAGTCTCAGCAACAACCACCCCTCATGGTACCTAGAAGAGTGCCTTTTACACAAAGCAGGTTCTCAGTAAGTATTGGCTAAATTCATGGTCTCTGAGCAACAGTAAGGGTGGAGAGGCAGGCAACCTAGTCTGAGATAGAAGAGAAACAGGTTGGGATCCAGAAAAGTTGAATTCTAGATCGTGGACTGATCCTCTGGCTTGCCTTTCTAGTACAGGCAGTCATAGTTAGGTCTTCTACTGATTTTACAACATGATGAAGAGGTTTGATGACCTGACAGACTTGAAGGGTTCTAGGGTCAATCAGAGAAAATGTGTCTTCACATTACAGGTATCCACATTTTTTGAAGGCTATCAAAAAGCATTGTTCTATGTCCCCATGAATCCTCTGGGCTGGGATTATGTTTAGGTAAAGACTCTCTACAGGATCTAACAAGCTGAATAAATGTGTTAAATACCAGGTAGGACCAACAAATTTGATCAGAATCAGAATATTCAACCAGGGGGTCTTTAGGACCCCTGGTCCAAACTTCTCTTGTTACGTCTGAGAAGTGGGAGGCCCACAGGAGTTGAGCTACATAAGGCTAGACAGCTAAGAAGTGGCAAAATCAGAATTTGAACCTAGGTCTTTGTGTGCACTATACCACGTGGCCTCTCACATGTCTCTCTCCATTCTGACTCCCTGAGTCACTTCAATCTCCTTCCCAACAGACTGGGTTTTCCCCAACACAAGAGTCATTTTCATATCAACAAGGCATTGTTGCATTTCTGGAGAAGTTCCTCTAATTCCTACTGAATTCTTGAGCCATGCTTTAATTATCCTGGGTACTGAATCTCCATTCAGTCCAGCCCCAAAGAGAGCCAACCATGTTTATCTCTTCATCCATCAACACCAGGTCACTACCTAAAGAAAGATTTCTGCCCAGTGTGCTCTCTTCTCCATTACCCCACCCACTCAGCAGCCTCCAGAGGGGAGTTCCCACTAGAAATTGCACAATTCTCTGAGCACAGAGAAACAACAAGCTTGGTTCCTGTTGACCAGAACCACAAAATATTCAGGCAGAATGTCCTCTACCTCAAAGAAAGATCACAAATATCATTAATGGTATTTCCCTGACCAAAATCTGTCATTCAACATTTCACGATGAATTCCCACAAAGACCACAAAATAAAATGCTTCTGTGGCCCTTGCATGTCTTTCATTCTTATCAATTTGACAATAAACAAGTTAAGCCTCCAGGACAGTCCAGGTAACTGTTCTCTGGCTAATGTTTTACAAAGCAATTTATAGTCTTGTCGTTTTTTTTTTTAAATCACTAACACAGTATCTATATTCTTCTGGAAAAATCAAGCAGAAATGATGGAAAGCTCATCTGGAACAAATGATCCCATATCTCTCCTGGGAAGAAAAACACACCATCACTTTATTTCCCAGCACCAAGAAAACCCAAGAAATTGGGAAAGAGGTGAGCAGCTGTGCTGAATCCAGATGTGCCCATTATCCATCAGTGCTTTCCAAAGATGGTTTGCCTTACGTAGGAAGAGAAGGCACTATATGCTGCTATGGTCTCTAAAGATATCTTACAAAATGCTCCAAAAGTGATGCTTCTGGGGCACTGGAGTTGGTAATAAAAATAAGAGAAAGAATACATTAATGCTTCTACTAATGAAGATATGTGCCAAGGATACTTTTGTCAGACACTTCATTTCCAGAGGTAAAAATAATATATGAAACCTTGGGATACATTCCAGGATGTCTGATATGAGAGTTGCCTTATAATATATCACTAGATTCACATAAAATTGTGATACTAAAAGTACTAGAAAACAATAAATACGCATTCACTGGAGGGAATGTGGAAAGAGGGCCAGCTTTGCAGTCAGAGCTCCTGAGCTCAAATCCCACATTTAGCTAACAATGATCACAGGAGCAGTAACAGTAACAGTGATCACAATAGTTACAGTCAACACATACAAAGTGGTGTAAAATCTGCCAAGGGTTTTACATATATGTTCTCTCATCTGATAACTACCGTATGATTCTGGGCAAATCTTTTAACTTCTCTAGGCCCATTTCCTCATCTGTTAACTAAGGATATTGTACCAAATGATATGTGGGGTCTCTTCTTGTTCCATATTTATGACCCTATAAACTCTTTATGCAGAGGAAAGAAGCACAGAGCCATAATAGTACGTGCTTTCTGAATAGAACTGAAGAGGCTAATCTGTATTCTGACAGGGGAAGGTGGAGAGGGTATAGGGAGGGGACCCACCAATGGACCTCTGCTGGAGCCGTGGCCAGCTCCCAGTTCTGAACAAGGCTGTCTGTAAGAAAAGGGGGCAGGGGAGGGAAATGAGTCTAGGGTCAAACTCTAGAGACTCCACAACTTTGCCAAGGAGTGCCCTGTTTATCAACCAAGTTAAAGCAAACTAATTGAGAGAAGTTGGAAATAAGCCCCCGCAACTCCATCTGGATGATTTATAAAGATTTGTGTTTGTTTGTTAACAAAGAATTCTTTATCAAGGAGTACACATAGTGGAAGAAGCCCCTTTTGTGTCCACTGCCAAGACTTAGGATCATAGGATTTAGAGCTGGCAGAGGCCTCAGATCATCCCATCCAATCAGTCAGTCAGTCAATAAATATTTATTAAGTGCCTACCACATTCTAGGCATTGCCCTAAACTCCAGGGGGTACAAACAGAAAATAAGACAAAAGAAAGCTGAAAAGGGTAGGAGGGTCGAGAAAGGTGCCCAAGCATGGGGGAGAAGTCAGAGAAGGGCCCAAGTAGCCTGGCCAGAGGAGAAAGGAGATGTAATGAGCTGAGCTCCTTACTAAATGGGAGGTTCTGGAGTTCATGACTCCACCCTCCAATCAAGGGGACTGAGAAAGATGAAGAAGTCCCAAACTGATGGGAGCTTCTAAGATGATGACGTTTTCCCAATAAGGAGCTTCTTAGAACATGGCGGGAATGTCAGAGAAGCACCAGAGCAGTGCAGACAGGTGAGAAATTATAAGTATGAGGAAACCATGGTCCAAAGAGGCTCACACAAGTAGTGAGGAGCAGTGGTGGCTTTAGAACCCAGGTCCCAGACTCCAAATCTGTTGCTCTTTCTATACCAGTTTAAAGTTAAGATTTAGTCTACTGTCAGATGTGAATACCTCTCAGACCTTTTTTCTTTTGCATGCCAATTTACCCAGGAAGCATTGAGAGAACTGGGAAGAACATTTTTCAGGGCCCATCTGAGTCCCAAAGGGCAGCTACTTTGGGTTTCTAATCCAGATAGAACACGACAGCAAATTTTCAACTCAGAAGTATTTCTACTGCTGTGTGACAATGAGTTAAAATAAAATGTCAACTGCACTCATCTGCTGAGATGAAGAGGTAAATCAGAATAAAAGGTGGAAAGGTTCCTCACCAGTCAATTCCATACCGCAGCCCAGGATATGGCAAGAAGTCTTCCTGAGAAATCGATTGACTTCTCACCAGTGAGCACAGACTGTGTGTATGTAGCCCGAGGAAAACACCACACAGAATTTCTGGCCACAGGGGGACACTTTGGGGAGGATAATGGCCATAAAACAATTAAAGAGGGAATGGGTTAATCTGTAGCTGGTTATAATCCATATGTCAGCAGCCACGGCAATCCCGCTTCTCCAGACATCAGTCATTGGTTTTTTAACCCAAGCAATTTTCTTCTCTTTTTTTAATTGAAGGGGAAGGCGGGGGAGGGAGGAGGCTAAGTAGGTATAAAGATCTGGCTCTGCCACATCTAAGGTCCTCTGGCAGCTTCAGAGAATTCAGCCTCTGGGGCTGAAGATGAATTTACCGAAGCTACCCTCCTGGGAGGGGGCATATTGTGACCAAGCTCTCTGCAGAACCTCCTGCCATCTGCAAAATTAAATTAAATAGTCCTCCGCTTTTGAAATCCTGCCATCAGTGTACCAAAGGGAACATCTGAGTGTACCAGGCAGGGATGAAGTCTTACCCTTTTACCAAACACACACAAATCATTAGGAGATTAAGTCTCTGAATAGCTAACGCACATTTCCATATAGAAAGGGAAGTTAAACCCTCAGTCTAACACCCACTTACAAGCTACTGTAAGAGACCTGGGTGGCTTTTGTCACTGGTTCTGAGAGATGAATTTAGGTAGGGAAAGGAAAGAAATATGGCAAAAATGACATTCTTAGCCTCTCCTGCCTTGTTCTAGCTTCACCTACATGGAGGTCAGTGGGAATGGGGAAGTGGATGTCCAGGAATCAAGATGCCCAAGGAAGCTTCCATAGGCCTGTAGGAAAGCCTGCCCTGAGACAGAAGCCAGTCTCACTGTGGTCATTTAATGGTTCGGTTAAACATCTGGTCTGTTTCATCATTAAACATAAATCTATCAGTGACTAGAAGGGAATCAGCTCCTGTAATAGTTGAAGGATGCTGCCCAGAGCACAAGACCAGTGCCTTCTTCTGATTCGGGGCCCTTCAGGCTATAACAGCCTGGTGTGCTCACTGGGACCTGCTCTGGGTTTCACCACACCCCTGCCCTCCCTTCCCAGGACAAGTATTCACAGAGTGCCTATGTTCCTCTCTGCCCCATGACTGCCAACCAGAATATGGGCCAATGTAGATGAATGGAACAAAGGAACAAAGAAAAATTCAGGAACTGAAAACTTTCAGCACAGTTAATATACCAAATTGAAAAAAAAAACTAGCTGAAAAAAAGCTGAGTGGACATGCAAATTATGTGTGAACAGCAGGCAAATACACAAATTTTGAAGGAGAGGCTTGGTTTTATGTAACACATGCATATATTCTTATAAATATCATTCATAAGCCCTACCCTAGACTCACGTGCCTTCTTCAAATGTATAGAAGGTTAAAAGCATAGGGAAATCCAGAAATGAGACGGTTTCAAGTTGATGCCAGTAGTAAAGGCTCCTTCGGCCACATATCCAGCTGGAAGGACAGTGGCGAGGATCCAGGCGTACATTTAGCACCTTAAACCTAGCAGGAAAGGATGGAACCTGTGATTTCACTGGTACAGGGAATATACCTGCTAATAAGGAAACTCCCTCCACCAATGAAGATTCACCTTCTCTACAACTTGAGTTTAGAGTAACACCTACAATAGAGATGATGTGGCAAAACAAGCCATGGGTTTGGAATGAGAAGACCTAGATCTGAGTCCAGGCTCTGCTGGTGACTAGTCAGAGATCCTTGGACAAGGATCTAACCTCTCTGGGATTCAGTTTCCTCCTCTATGAAATGAAGGGAACGAGATTCAACTATCTGCAAGGTGCTTCTACCATGAAATAATTTGAATCAAAGTCACTTCCCCCCTCCAAGCATCAATTTTCTCATTTGGGAGCAATCATTCTTGCATAAGCTCCCTCTCATGGATAAGGAGTATCCATTTTACAATAAAAAAGGACTATACCTATGGAAATGTAAGCTCTTTATTAAGTCAAACACTGCCATGGTTGTTGGAGGGCCTGTTTCCCTTTTCCAATATTCATAGTTGAAGTAAACAGATAACACTGGAGTTGGAGGAAGCATTAAAGAGAAACAGCCAGGTACAAGAGAGTTCCAGAAAAAGCTGTCTACACTCATTCATTGCCTACCCTTCCTGACTTTCCATTCACTTCTCAACCCACTGCAATGTGACTTTATTGAAACAGCTCTCTCCAAGGTCACTTAGGATTGAGTTGATAAATCCAAAGACCTCTTCATTGTCCCCAACCTCCTGGGCCCTCCACAGCTCCCGCCACTGCTCGGTACTTCCTTCTTCCTGAATATTCTCTATTCTCGGGGTTGTTGTGCCGCTCTCTTTCCTGATTCTCTCCCTACCTGTCTTATCAATCTTTCTCTTTCTTCTTTATAGGATCAATAACCCCTACATATGGTTTTGTTCCATAGCTCTGTCCTGGGCCTTCTCTTCTCTCTCTTCATCTTTGCACTGAGTGATCTCACCAGGTCCCATGGGTTCAATTATCATCACTATGCAAAGGATTCCAAGATCAACTGAAACATCTGGCCCCAAGTTCTCTCACATTGCCAACATGTCAACATGTCCTCTGGGTATCTCAGACTCAACAACAAAAACCTACCCTTGCCTCCTCATTCTCTATTTCTGTTCAGGGTACCACCATTCTTCCAGTCAACCCCTGTTTGCAGCTTGGGAGTCATCCTCGACTTCTCCTTCTCCTTCACCTCTCATTAATCAGTTGCCAAGTTTTGTTGCCTCTGGCATTTCTCACCTCTATGCTTTTCTCCCCACTCACAGAACTACCACCCTGGATAAATTCCTCATCACCTTATTGAAAGAGACTTCTAACTGTCTCCCTGCCCAGAGGCTCTCCCCTCTCTAGTCCATCATCACCCAGTTGCCGAGGGATATCACTAAAGCTTTTTACTAAAGTTTGACCATGTAAATGACCTACTCAAAAAGTTAACTGACTTTCTTTCCCCTAGAATAAGATACCAACTCCTTTGCTTGGCTTTTAAAGTCCTTCATCATCTGGGTCCAGCCTAAATTTTCACATCATTTCATATTATTCTCTCTTTATATATTCTGTTTTCCATTCAAACTATCCTACTTGCTCCTCCCTAGACAGGACCTTTCATCTCCCACCTTTGTACCTATGTGCAGGCTGTCCTGGTGCCCAGAATGCTCTCCCTCCTCACCTCTCTCTCCAGAAATCTCTAGCTCTCTTAAAGTTTCAGCTTCAGCACCACCTCCTCCGAAAGGCCTTACTCTTATTTCTCCCCACCCCCCAATTATTTTATATTTATTTACTTATGTGTATATGTTTCTTCCCTCAGTAGACTGTAAGCTCCTCGAGGGCAAGAATTTTGTTATTCTTATACTCCTTCCTAGCACCTATTATAATGCCTACAGGTGCTTAAGGATGCCTATTGAAGAGTATCAACGCACTCCACAAGTATGTGAGGCAGTCTCCAGTCACACAGCAATATGTAAGAAACCAAAATTTCCCCCAGCACAGGCAGTGAAAAATCAGGTCAAAGTCTGTAAAGAGGAGACAGAGAGGAGAGCTGATTAGGAAAAGCCAGAGCCAGTGTTCTCCAGAAAAATTCCTGGGCCAACATTATTATTCCTGCAGCCAAAAAGAAGAACACAAGGCAGATAGCCTATCTTGAATTTTTTTTTTAAAGGAAAGTGCCCAGACCAGATGTGACTGGTCATTCTTCGCTGGGTTTCCTTCCAGACTTTCTCCACCTTCTTCCCCTCCCTTCTTTTCAGTTTCTTTGTAGGTGGTACCTTCCCCCATTAGAATGTAAGCTCCTTGGAGGAAGGGACTGTCTTTCTTTCCGCCTGTATTTATATTACTGGCATATAGTAAGCACTAAATAAATGCTTACTGACTTGAAAATCTAGGAGGGAGGAAGGGAGGAAGGAAGAGAGGGAAGAAGAGAGAGAGAGAGAGAGTTACAAGTAGCACACAGGCTATTGGAGGAAAAATAAAATGCAGCTTATGTCCCAAGATACCTAGGTACAGTACCTTCTACACAACAAAGGGCGTCCTTGAAGATTTTTTTTTGATTGATCGACAATGGGGAAATATCAACGTAGACATATTGAGAAGACTGACTAGAGCTTTCTGATAAGTGCAAAAAAGCAATAGAGCCCAATGGGAATTCTTATCCCAGAGTATATAGGATGGACATTAACTACTGCTCTCTGGGATCTTCCTTGACTTCAGAATGGCTGGGAACCAGAGAAAGAGGTCACTCGATTTCAGGTCAGTAAGTCAAGGCAAGGTACTGCATGCCAATGATCTGTTTTCAAAGAAGCCTACAAATCTACAAGGCCTTCTGGTTTTTCTCAGAATGAGGCCCCTCTCCCCCCAAACAGGTCCTGACAGGAGGATGTTAACACTGTCCTATTGGGGTTGAGGTTTTAAGGAAACACCAAGGACCCAATGCAGGGAGAGGCAGGTATGCTTTTCCAAGAGAAACATTTGTTATTTTCAGCTCAGGAAATCCGACAGCAGAGAACAGTGTGGCAGGATTTGTTTTTTCTTCAGAAGAAATTTAAAAGCACAGTACAGAAGGAGGGACACATCTCTTTAGGAAGTAACTAACTTTCTTTACTTCCTGGGGGAATTGAAAAGGGAAGAACAGCCTTAGATGCTTCCTGGAACTTTACCTGGATACAAAAGCCTTCTGACTAGCCCACAGCTCCTCTGAAGAAGGGTTCAACTCCTATCAGTTATATCTCCCCAAGTGGATTCACTGAAGGGCCAAGGTGGCTGACTGGGCACCTCACCCAGGCAAATCCCTAAAACCTAGACAAACTGCAGTCACTGGGAGAGAAGGTCAAGTCAAGTGAACCTCTGGTGCCAAAGTCCTACTAGGAGAGGGGAATCTGCAGCCTTGAGGCCACATGTGGCCCTCTAGGGCCTCAAGTGCAGCCCTCTGACTGAATCCTAACTTCACAGAACGAATTCCTTTAATAAAAGGATTTGTTCTGTAAAACTCAGAGGCAGTTAAAAGGCCGCACCCAAGGGTCCAGAAGACAAGTGGCCTTGAGGCCACAGGATCCCCACCCCTGTACAGGCAGAGCAGAAGAGTGTGGGAAACAGAAAAAAGCCTCGATGGAGTCCATAATGGCTTGCCTGTCCAGGAGGAGCCTTTCTCAGCAAGGGAAAAGTGATAATAAAATTAAGGGAGCAGCAAGGAGAAGAGGCAGCACAATCCAACTGGGCAAGCATTTCTTAAGCCACTTTTATCTGCTTGGTTCTAGGGACACAAAGGCAAAAAAACTCCAACCCATGTCTTTTAAAGAGGGGACGCTATAGCATTTAAATGGCTGAGGATGTGAGTGACTGAGGCAAGAGACAGGATTGACAATTAGGGGCATCAGGAAAGGCTTCCCATATGAGCTAAGCCTTGATGGTATCCAGAGATTCTAGCAGATACAGAGGAGGTGAGAGTACATTTCAGACAGATCTAATTATAAGTGAACCTAAGGTTACAGGGAACCACTAGAGTTCCTTTTTTCTGTGTGTGTGTGTATATGTGTAAGCGGGGGAGGGGGAGGAGAGAGGGGGAGAGAGGGAGAGAGAGAGAACTTGCAAACACACCACCTTCACCTCATGGTTTTCCTTAGCACATTTAAAATATTAGACTAATAAAATCTAGATTTACACATAACTGTTCATGAATACATCCACTGCATAAAGCAAGATGTGCATCTATAATGCTATCATGCTTTTTCTCCAGGGAACCACATCCTGCAACAGGGTGTAACATTTCTTGCCGTCAAGGAGATCACAAAAACTATTCATTCTCATTTGGTATCTCCCTAACCTCACAGTTTTTGATGATTTGGAGAAAATTTTTGACCCAATTCTCAAGTCAGATTGAAGTCTCCACACCCACCAAATAAGCGATTTTTAAAGCAATGTCTTAAGAGTTCCATTTTGGGACTCTGTACATTCATTCTGCCAGAGAAGTAGAATGCTGACAGATTCCATATATCAAAGATGTATGAAAAGATTCTTTATTTTTTTCTCCTCCCCTTCCCCTCTCCCAAAAGGAAGGAATATAACTTGCAAGCATTATGCCAAACATTTCAACTTTTATTTTCAAGGTGGAAAAAGCATTAAGCCAGACTGAATTATTCATGAAACCTTAGGTAACATGATCATTATTTTTGGCCTTCAGCTTTGAGACTTTTCATCTTGCAACTCATTTTAGGGCTTCTGAATTGAGGACTTTGCTGTACACATCATTAAATTACTGGCATGCGTCTCTGCGTGGAAATCTATAATATATCAACACACTACTATATTTTTAAAGATGTTCTAGTTTTCTATGCTAAGTTATTTCTTCTATCCATGTTTCTTACTTCTCTTGAGCTCTCTCGTGATAAAATGTTCAAAGTGTGCCTCAAAATTCTTTGGCAAAATCCAAGCCAGAAAAGATCTGATTCTAGCAAAGAGATTCTCAGTCTATCTCCAGAGATGCGCAGGAGTCTGATTCTTTAAAAAGTTACCAGTCAAGTACTCATTTGCAAGTATCTCCACAACTCATTTTCATTTGGAAAACATTGTGGAAATCTGCCGAATTCAGTAGTCCATACTCTTTGGCTGCATTTTGTCACATTTATATAAAACTGTAGGATTTATAAAGTCCCTTCCCCAAAACAACCCTGTGAGGTAAGTAGTATAGCTATTTACAAATGAAGAAACTAAAGTTAAGCCAAGTGAAGTGATTTATACAGGACACAGAGACAATAAATGTCAGAACCAGGACCCAAATCCAACCCCCATGACTCAAAAGTTTTTGGCACCATACCATGCATGGCTCTCACAAAGAAATGTGGTTATCTAGTGTCCCTCTTCTTTAGATTTTTCTCTTTTTTTTCTTTTCCCATCCTCTGTCTTTCCACAGAAAACTGGCAAGATTGCTTTAGGGAACTGCAAAGCTCTTTTAGTGACCTCAAGCTTCTTCTGTAAACAAAAGCCCATCATTTTAAAAATAATAAACAATGATAGCTAGCATTTATACCACATCCACTATATATCAAGCACTGTGATAAATGCTTTACAAATATTATTACATTCAATCCTCACAAAAACCTTGGGAGGTAGGTACAATTATTGTCCCTATTTTGCAGTAGAGGAAACTGAGGCAGGCATGATTGAGGTGACTTGCCAATGGTCATATGGCTAGAAAGTATATGAAGCTGGATTCGAACTTAGGTCTTGCTGACTCCAGACTCAACACTTCTGTTCACTGAACCACCTGGATGGCTATTTTGATACCTAGTGGCATTGTACGATCCCTGCATGGCATGGGACAAGGCAGCTGCCAAAAACTAAAAGTGGGTATCCCACAGCAGCAGAAGCACCTGGGGCAGGGGCAGGGAGTGAGCAGCCTGTAACCGTATATAAACAATGAGGGAAGCTGGTGAAGGACAGGAAGTAAGAGATGTTCCCAGGTCTTGTGGTGAGGGCAAGGGATGACAGCTTCCCAAGTCTAAATACTGCTGCTGTTCTCTTGATGGAAAATGCTATCCCCATCCAGAGAAAGAACTATAGAGTCTGAATGCAGATTGAAGCATATTATTTTCTATTTTTTTTTTTCTCCTGGTCTTTCCCTTTTTTTCTGATTCTTCTTTCATAACATGACTAATGTGGAAATACATTTAATATAAAATTGTACATGTACAGCCTGTATCAGACTGCATGCCATCTTGGGGAGGGGGAAGGAAAGAGAGGGGGAAAAATCTGGAATTCAAAATCTTATCAAAGTGAATGTTGAAAACCACAAATAAATAAATAAATGAGGAAAGCTTCCTTGAGTGAGTGGAGCCCCTTCTTCCAGCACTTTGGACAGACTCCCTCTGGAGAAATTAAGAGGAGGACAGGGAGATAAGTCACCCAAGACAGACAGGCATGGATGGGTTGTGATTTGGATCACTGGAGGGACATCCAGACTGAGGTCAGGGTTGAGTATCTGAGTGTCCCAGCTAGCTTCATAGGAAATCAAGGAACGGAAAGTAGAAACTGTTGCCTACTTTCCCTTCCCTTCTACTACTTCCAAGTGCCAGTTTCATTTCCCCCTAGAGGGAAGCATTTGGGCCATTGCAGAGCTGTGGAGAGGGTCTTTCAGGGACACACAGGCATCAACCAAAGTCCCTGTACTTCTAAGCCTATACTCTATCCTTCATTTTATTTATTTATTTTTACAGAAAACTCCAGGCGGTCTCTCAAGTCTTTTATTATGGACATCAATGAAAGTAGGAATAAAGTATCAAGTCATCTTGTTTCAACTAAAAATCACATTATGCAAGAAGCAGATATTTGCCATTCACTTTTGCTCCATATCTTGGACCACCTTGGAGGCCAGTAGATAAGAGCTCAGAACAGACTTGACTACAGGAGATATAAACTGTGAATAAATCAAACGATGCATGGGAAGAATGGAGAAGTTATGAACAGAAACAGTGAAGGAAGGCAGAAGCAGGACAACAATATAAACACTAACTATAACAACACAATGGAAGGTACAACAAAACAACAGAAAATGAATGTTGTTCTCAACCCCAAAGAAGACATATAAGAGGGGACCTGTCCTGGGCCCTGCTTCTTTGTGTTTTTCTTTTTGGAGAGAGGAAAGCAGGGTAATTCAGATTAAGTGACTTGCCCAAGATCACATGGCTACTAAGTGTTACGTGTATGAGGTTGGTTTTGAACTCAGGTCCTCCCGACTCCAGGGCCGGTGCTCTATTCACTGCACCACCTAGCTGCCCCATGGTCCTACTTCTTCGTGGATGGGGTGGAGATGATGTGTTAGGAATGCTCTATATGTCAGAATTTTCTGATATGTTGGCTAGTTTTGGTGAACTAGTTTTTTTCCCCTCCCTCTTTTTTTATTCTTTTTTGTAAGACATGGCCCTCTAGGAAAATGAGAATGAGGGACATATTGGGTGATATAAACACAAAAGAATTTTTTTTTAATTTTGAGGAACTAATTAATGTCCTTCCAAAGAGATACGATCCAGCAAAACAAAACAGAACCTTCTCTCTATGGGATGCAGTGGGATATTAATTAGTTTGCAAAAATATCATTCAGAAGTGTCATTCTAGGCTGCCATTTCTTTGAAATATTCCAGATGCTAGATTTTGCCAGGGAACGAGCTAGCTCAAATTCAGTGCAACAATGCATCTCATCTCTGGACTCAGGGTCACCTCTCCAGTTGGATTCCACTGTCAGAATCCTGGATTCTGTGGTTACATTAGGACCATCCATAACTTTCTAGGGAAGGGCTCATTTGCGTTTTGGAACCAGTGAGTAATCCTCTTTTTCCATGTGTAATTTCTCTACTACCATTTAATTTAAGAATAGCTCTTCCCGTTGACCTGGTGGGGCGGAGCCAAGATGGCGGAGTAGAAGCACGACCCTCCAGCAGTTCCGGCTTCCACCCTCTCCAATCCATGTAAAAAGGGGACTCTAAACAAACTTTGGAGCTGCAGAACCCACAAAATGACACAGAGAAGCTAACCTCCTGCTGAGGACAGCCCGGCAGGGATCCAGCACAGCGCTCTGGGAGCCGAGCCCAGCCCCATGCCTCGGCTTTAGCCCCAGGGCGGGCCTTACCAGCCGCCAGCCAGAGGGACTCCAGATCAGCAGTAGCTGTGGCCGTTTCCAGATTTATCAACACATAGATGCGGAAGGACAAGGTGAGAGGCCAGTGCATTCTGGACTTTGGGACCCAGTAAGTGGGAGTGCGTGGCTTTTACCCCCGGGGCGAGAAACCGCTGAGACGCTGGCACAGCCTGCCAGCGCCACGTGGCGGCTTCAGCTCCTGGCCTGCAGAGTGTAGGGGGACCAAGCACCAGTCTGAGGGGTCATCGCTCTTGCTTTAACCTGCTTGGATCTGGATTGCAGTCTAGGGTGGAGGTCCTGGGGTGTGTGTCCAGCTTGCCAGAGCGTGTGGAGACCTCAGAGAGGGCACCCATCTAATAACTCCAGCAGCTGAGAAAACCCCAGCGTTTGGGACGAAAACTCCCCTGTCTGGTAGCAGAGTCCTACTGTGGCAGAAAGCCCAAAAGTCAAATCATTGAGTGGCAAAATGAGCAGGCAAAGGAAACAAAGCAGACAGAAGATTCCAACATTACACTCCTATTTTGGGGATAAGAAGGAGCAAGGCATGGAACAGGAGGAAATCAGTGAAGTCAGAACTCCTGCACCAAAAGCTTCAAAGGAAAATACAAGCTGGTTACAGGCCATAGAGGACCTTAAGAAGCAGATAAGAGAAGTGGAGGAAAAATTGGGAAGAGAAATGGGAACAATGCAAGAAAATTATGAAATGAGAGTCAACAGCCTGACTGAAGAAAATAATACCTTAAAAAACAGACTGACTCAAATGGCAAAGGAGGCTCAGGAAGGCAATGAGGAGAAGAATGCCTTAAAAAGTCGAATTTGCCAGATGGAAAAAGAATCTCAAAAGCTCACTGAGGAGAATCATTGCTTCAGAATTAGACTGGAGCAAATGGAAGCTAATGACTTTATGAGAAATCAAGATGCTGTTAAACAGATCCAAACAAATGAAAGAATAGAAGGCAATGTGAAATATCTCATGGGAAAAACCACTGACCTGGAAAATAGATCCAGGAGAGATAATTTAAAAATTACTGGACTGCCTGAGAGCCATGACCAAAGTAAGAGCCTGGAAAGCATCCTCCAGGAAGTTCTCAAAGAAAACTGCCCTGATGTTTTAGAACTAGAGGGCAAAATAGAGGTTGAAAGAATCCACCGATCACCTCCTGAAAAAGATCCCAAAAAGAAAACTCCTAGGAATATTATAGCCAGGTTCCAGAATTCCCAGATTAAGGAGAGAATATTACAAGCAGCCAGGAAGAAACAATTTGAATATTGTGGAAACACAATCAGGATAACCCAGGATCTGGAAGCTTCTACACTGAGGGATCGAAGGGCCTGGAATGTGATATTCCGGAAGTCAAGGGAACTGGGATTAAAAGCAAGAATCACCTACCCAGCAAAACTGAGTATCCTGTTTCAGGGGAAAATATGGTCATTCAGTGGAATACAGGACTTTCAAGCATTCTTGCTGAAAAAAACCAGAGCTGAATAGAAAATTTGACATTCAGATACAAGAAGCAAGAGAAGCATGAGAAGGTAAACAGGGAAAAGAAATCATAAGGAACTTATCAAAGTTGAACTATTTTTTTTTTTAAGCAATTGGGGTTGAGTGGCTTGCTCGGGGTTGCACGGCCAGTTGTTGTTTCTGGGTGTGGTGCTGGGTGTCTGGGCCCGGATATGATCCGGGTCGTCCTGGCACTGAGGCCAGTGCTCTTGCTTGCTGAGCCACTTGGCCAAAGTTGAACTATTATCATTCCTACATGGAAAAACAATAATTGTAACTTATGAAACTTTTCTCAGTAGTTGAAGGGATTAGAAATATATATATATATATATATATTATATATATATGTCTTTATATGAGGGTATGCAGGCATATGAATACATATGTGAATGTGTGTATATATGTTTACAGGTATACATAGATAGAGGGCACGGGACCAATTTAACAGGAAGGGATGATACTTAAAAGGTGAAATTAAGAGGTGAGAGGGATATAATGAGAGGAGATGGGGAGAGACAGAGTGGGGCAACTATCTCATACAGAAGAGGCAAGGGAAAATGATTACAATGGAGGGGAAGAATAGGAAGGCAAAAGGGAATGGGTCAACCTTATTCCTATTGAATCTGGCTTGAGGAGGGAGGGAAATACACACTAAATAGGGGATCTCACCCTCCAGGAGAATAGGGGGGGGAGAGGATGTGAGGGGAGATGATGGAAGGGAGGGCAGGCTGGGGGGGAGGGAAGTTGGAAGCACCCACTTTTGAAAAGGGACAGGATCAAAGTAGAGAATAGAACAAGTGGGATGTGGGATAGGAGGGAGGGAAATATAATCAGTCTTTTACAATATATCTGCTATGTTATTGTTTTGCATTAGCCACACATGTACAACCTATACTGAACTGCTTATCTTCCCAGTAAGGGTGGGTGATAAGGGAGGAAGGGAATGAATCTGGAATTCAAAGTTTTAAAATCAAATGTTTAAATATATATATACTATTATCAATATTGTTTTACATATAATTGGGAAATATAGAGATCCACCATGCCCTACTGGAAAAGTTGAAACGGGTATGGGAGAAAATATGGGAGAGAGCAGATCAGAGGTGGGGATATCCTGTGGGACTGCTGTTTTGGGGGGATGGGTGGGGGAAAAACGGGGAGAAAATTTGTAACTCAAAATCTGGCGGAAACGAACGATGTAAATCAGAAGTTAATAAAGCATTTAAAAAAAAAAAAAAGAATAGCTCTTCCCAGAGACAGATTCAATGAGAATCTTTCCAACTCAGTTCCATGACTCTGACTCCCTGTGTAACTACACAGGGAAAAAGAACAAGGATACTAGCAATAGGAACCACACCCTGACACAGCACTGAATAGCTTTTTAAAACTATCTTAAAGAGAAAGCACTAGCACAACCAGTGGCAGAAAAGTAATGTGTCTTAATTGCCCAATCAAGAGGAAATCCCTAGGTTAATTATGCAGTTTACATTATGGCACAAACAGAATGATTAATGTATATTTATGATCTTGCTTTACCCAACGAGCACTCAGTGCCTGATAGCACCATACGCCCATAAATGATGAAGGAAACCAATGATTTTATTAGTATCCATGTCTTGTTTCTGGATGACAAAAGAATAACTCAATGCAGCCACTCACAGACACTTACACATTCACCCAATAAAATACATGGCCAAAGATTCTAAAACAATAAATCGGAGACAACATTTGGTCCCAGTAAAGAAAAATCTACCCATGCAGAACAGCCTGGGGATGGATTCACCTAGATATTTCCTAAGAATATACTAGAGCAAATTCAATTCCTGCCAGGCAGGTCTCTTTATCTGACAGTCGGCTACCTGGACGCAGTGAGATAACCTCCAGCCACAAAGCTAGCTCCAAATGAGTTCTGAAGTTGCCATGGTAACTAACACCTTCTTCCAATCCAGCCAATATGCTTCTCTTCTCTAAGCCCAGCTCCACGGATTTGCTGGAACCGTTAAGTACAAGTACTGGCCACACTATTCAGGAATTGCCTCTTTCCCTTCAATTGGATGGATTAACTCTACTCAGTCATACCAGGTACAACTGGAGAGACCCTTTCAACTTCATCCTTACATGTTGCAGGTTTAGGATTTGGGGTTCTTTTGTTTTTCAGCTGCTGGGCCATGAGGAGTAACCCTTGGGCGGCCTTCTTCAAGCTTTCTTTTCTCCAACTTTACACTTTTCTGATGTTGCCGCTGGAAGCTTCTAGGCATCCTAATTCACCCTAGTACTAACACAGAGCTCTCAATACACTGGCAATTAAGGTGCTGGTTAAACTTCAAGAAGGAGAAAAATAATTCAAGTGCTTGCTCCCTACTATGTTCTACGGGTTTCGGTAGGAATGAACAAGATAATGGTATTAAATGCTTTGAGCTCTGCAAAATGAGGGAACCAGATCAATACAGGCATGCTAAGCCTTTCAAAATGTGACCAGGCACGAAAGACTTTCAAAAGTTTGGGTAGGGGCATAACTAATTCTTCTAAATCTGGTTCTTTTGGATGCCTAAAAGACCTCCCCATGGGTTACTCAGGGCCCAATTACTCTTCACTAACTACAGGGTAGAAAAGAGTAGAGAGCAAGGCTCACATTCCTGCACTGAGGAGATCTACTCTCTTTGCAGAGAGACTCATGTGTATGCTAGCCTTGTAAATACTTACTAATCTCTTACCAGACCAATTATTTTATCAATCTGTCTTTTTCACTGCTGACTTGACAGAAATGTATTTTTTTTTATGGTTAGTAGTGGTCTAGGAGATCAGGGGAATTCTAGACATGATTCACCTACATTTCTGCAAAGCATATGACAGTGTCTCTAATGACCTCTCACATTTGAGAAAATGTGAGCTAGATAATACTACAGTTAAGTGAATTCAAACATGGTTGATTGTACTGTTCAACATTCTAATCAGTGACTTGGATGAAGATATACATGGTATGCCTATCAAATTTGGAAATGATGAAACTGGTAAAAATGCTTAACACATTAGATGATAAAATGACAAATGAAAAGGACTATGATGGGCTAGAAAGACTGGTTGAATTTGAAAGAAAGATATAATAATAATAAATTCAAGTCCTATAGCTGGGTTCAAAAAATCAACTACAAAGACAGAGAATGGGGAAGGCAGACCTAGAGGGCAGAGCATGGGAAAAACATCTTAGTAGTTTTAGTGTATCATAAGCACAATGGAAGTCAACAGTGTGATATAACTATAAAAGAGAATGCAAGTTTAGGTGACATTAATAGAAAAGATAGTGAACAATGGGATGAGGGAGGGAATAGTCCCATCATACAACTTGCTATGGTTACTCTACATGGAGTACTGTGTTCATTTCTGAGCATCACAATTTAGAAAGGATGTTGACAAACTGCAGGAAAGCAGCCATGATAATGACAGGACAAGAAACAATGGCATATGAATGAGTCAACCAAACAACTATTTAATAAATACCTACTCTGTAACAGGTGCTATGGGGGAACAGATAAAAAAAGCAAATCACCCCTGCTCTCAGAGAACACGTACATCCACATATAAATAGATACAGAATAAATACAAGGTATTGAGTAAGGGCAGGTACCAGTGGGGATGTTAAATGTTAAACACCAATGCTCACTGGGTTGCATTCTTGAAGGAAAGGATTCAGAGGCAGAGGTGTGGAAAGAAATCATTCCAGGTATGAGGTCTCTGCAAAGACAAGAGGTGATAGAAGGCTGTGTGTAAGGAGTCTGGGGAAGGACAGTCTGGCTAGAATACAGAATGCAGGAAGGGAAATAATATATCACAAAGTTGGAAAGATAGTTTGGAACCAGCATATGAAGTGTTTTAAAAGCCAAAAAGGGTAGTTTGTATTTTATCCTTGAGGCATTAAGGCATTCTGTAAACTCCAGTTACTAAAGAGGAGAATAACATGACTAGATATGTGCTTAAGGAAATTACTTTGGCAGCTCTGTGGAGGAAGGACTGGAATGGGGGCAAGGAAATCAACTAGGAAGTCACTGAGAAAGTCCAGATAAGGAGTGATGAGGGCCTGAACTCAGAATGGAGAGAAGTTGGATGTGGGAGATAGAGGGGAGGTAGGCAAGGAGAAGTGCCAACTAACTGATTATATACAATCTCCAGGTGAGGAGGTTAAAGAGCTAGGGATAATGCCAAGGTTACAAACCTAGGAGACTGCAAAAAC
Source organism: Petaurus breviceps papuanus (assembly GCF_028583685.1). Taxonomy (NCBI): domain Eukaryota; kingdom Metazoa; phylum Chordata; class Mammalia; order Diprotodontia; family Petauridae; genus Petaurus; species Petaurus breviceps. The sequence continues at coordinate 32,617,642 of NW_027187372.1, read as the reverse complement.
GGTGGTGCCACTGCCATCTGCAGAGGGTTGGGGTTTGGAGACAAAATAGAGTTTTGTTTTGAACATTCTGAGCTGGAGGTACCTCTGAAAGATCCAGTTTGAAATGTCCAATAAACAATTATGGATGTCTGACTGGTGCTCAGATGAGAGACTCAGGTTGGATATGAAGATAGGAGGAGGAAGAAGTGGGGACCAAAGGAACGATGACTTTAATCTGAAAGGAGACTTCAAGGATCATCTACATACATTTAGCTTGAAAAACATAGGGGGGGGGAGGGGTGGAGAGACACCTAACTATCTCCAAGAGACTCAATCTTATGTGGCCTTCTAGAAGAGGGATGTGGTAGAGGGAGATGCATACAAGGGATAAGGGGTTCTACTTGGCTAAATTACTTTAGATAACAAGATCTACTGGAAAGAGTCAGGAGCCATAGGCTCAGATCTCAGTGGTGCCATTTGTTCGTTGTGAGACCTCAGACAAGCCCCTTGACCTGCACAAGCCTCTGTTTTCTCATCTCTAAAATGAGAATGGGATACTAAATCCTACAACTATCTGAAAGATTGTCATATGAATGGAGAGTCAAATTTGTCTTACTTGGCCCCACAGGACTGATTCTAGAGTGAAAGTTGGAAGTTGTGAATTCTCTATCACTGGAATTATTCAAATAGAGACTGGATGACCCTTTGTCAGGGATGCTAGCTACTGAGTGGACACTTGTTCAGGGATAAGTTGATCTGTATCAGGGGATCTTAACCTAGGTTCCATAAGTTTGTTTTTTAAAAAATATTTTGCTACTACCTACATTCCAACTTAATTGGTTTCCTTTGTAATCCTCTGAATTTTATGAATGTAAATCAAGGATTTTTGGGTCACTAGCCTTCACTAGATTTCCATACACACAAGAGTGAGAAGTTTTGTTCTCAAGGATATGTGAGGTTCCTTCCAATTATATGTAGTCTTCTGAAATTTTCCCCCATTGGCTAGTAGTAACTCATAAAGTTATTTTGTCACTTTTGCGTTTCCACAGAAAACTCAACCAACATTTATTAAGTCGCCAGCAGGCCTCTGTGTGTGAAATCTAAAGACAAACACTAAACAGTCCCTGCCCTCAAGAAGTTTATAGTCTGGTTGGTTGGTTGTTGTCCTGCGTTCCCAAAGACCAAAATGACATCATTATGCTAGAGTCAAGTTTCAATGTGTCCATCTATGACTGAGCAGACCAATATGAGCTCGGGATGCTCTACGATAGGTTAGGCACAAAGAATCCATGTGAACATTTGGGGTGGTTTCTGTAAATTTGTGTATCCTGTGTTTCCTTTGAGCTGTTTTAATTCTACTTTGCTCAGAGAGCACAGTACCTTCTCTGATGTGGGCACACCATGCTGAGTGGTCCTATGCCAGTGTCTCCCATGTCACACAATCAACAGCAAGTACACAGGTAAGTAAATACAAAGTTTTCAGGTTCCAGAGAACACTAATGACTGGGGTAGGAGAGGGAGGGAAGAAGAACAGAAAAGAAAAGCTCATATAGTAGGCAGCACCTGGGCTGGGCTTTTTAGCAAGGCAGGCATTGATTCCACAAATGAAGAATGAACATATTCCAGACACGAGAGATGGACCACCTGTGCAAAAGCATGAAAGCAGATGATGGTAGACCATGTCCAGGTAACAAGCTAGCACACCTGTATGACCAGAATGGAGATAGCAATAGGTAGAGTAGAAAGAGGACATATTTTAAATAGGCCAATTAGCAATACACCTTTAACTTACACCCACTCAGGGAAGGCAGACAAACATGAGAATTAACCCAATTTAGCGTCTATAATAAACAGGATGGTCTACCCAACACAAGGCTAGAGAGGCTGGTACTGGATGACTCATTTCATTTGTAATGGCTCCATTGGCCTACTGCCTTGTTTTACAAAGCTGGGTGCTGAAATTCCAAAGATGTTCCCTCCTCCCCCTTCCCTCAGCAGCTTCTGAGCACCAAGTCATTAAGAACCTAAAGTGTAATTTATCTTATACACTATTATCCTGTTAAATTGCTATACAGCTGCCATGGCAGTAATTGCAGTGATCAGTAATTCAGGCTTCCTGAGCAAAGGGCCATAAGTAGGTTTCATAATTTAAAATTTCCCGAGGATTTATTTTTAAAGAAATCTTGACAGAAGGTGTAGTTCACCTTCATACTAATGCTTGGGAAGGGAGGTCAGTCACTTCCCCATTTGCACAGTTTTCATTTCTCACAAATACCAACACCTTGGAATCAAGGGGTCCAAAAAAGAAATAATCTCATTATAATTAACACATCACACAATACCACACTTTAAGAAACAATATTTGCTACAACTATAGATCTATTATTTGCTATGACTAAAGATCCAAAAGATTAAGTCAGTTTTGCAAACACTCATTTACCTGCAAGTTAACAGTTTCAACCAAAGGGATGGCTAAAAATGCTTGACACCCTCTGCCTTCTCTTGAGGGAAGGACAGGCCAGAGAAAACCAAGAGCTGTTTAAGTTGTCAACAATTTATAAAGCTGAGTTAGTGGCCACTCTAAAAGTCTATGAAAGGAAAAGTCAGGGCGCCATGGTAAAGAAAGTAGGGAAGGCCAAAAGAGCCTTCCCTCCAGACTCCCATTACAATTTTGGTTTTGTTCCTCTGTTTCCATAATGAACTTTTGTCAGGGGTGGGGGCGGGGGGGGGGGGAGTTTTTGCAGAAGTCTAGGATTACAACTGTCTCAAGGCCACTTTTGAAATGAATGCCTTTTATGAATCACTTCCCGGACAAGAAGAATGAACAGAGAGGGAGAGGTTGGCCATTGTTCAGGGCATGTCAAGGGTTTAATCTAGCTTTGTGTGCTAAGAGGATTGGCACTAAAATGAAGAAAATTAAGCCCCTCACTTACCCCTAATCTCAGAGGACTCCACTGCAAACAAAACCCTAAACACAAGAAGCCACTCCTGCTTAACAACATCCTTCCCTAGATCAATTCAGATGAAGACTAACTGCGCCAAGCTCAAAGGCCAGAAATGTTACTGCATCACAAGGTAGGGAGTTATCTGCCCAGAGCTGACTGGTGCATTCAGCCCACAAAGGTGCACTAGCAATCCTATAGAGAGAGAGAAAGGATGGTGATCACAGAGGGAGAAGAAACACACCAAGCCCACCACCATGTAAGGCATCCTCTCTGCAGTAACATCTTTCTCTGAGGTAAACTATAGTGCAGGAGTCACCACCATCCAAATGAGTCAACACATGTCAAGTCCTCTGCAGACCTTACAGCACTCTAGAAATGCTCGTGGTTATTGTTTATACCCCCGTTGTTGCTCGTTATCCTGGAAGCAGACATTTTCATGCAACTCCCAGTTTAAAGTAAAATTCAGGTATCATCAGCTGAATTTGGCCACTTTACCCTCTCCTTAATAAGACAGGATAAGGGTAATTCCAGCCCATCCAGGTTGTTTACTGTGAGTGATTCAGGTAAAAGTTTTGGTGAATGAAGGACTTCCATATCCTATTTCCCAAAGCTGTTACTGACTAAAGGGGGCTGAGAATGATATCCTGACTCTATGTCTACAGATGTATCTCTATATCAATCCATTTGTCTATATTAAGGCAACGAGGCCTTAAAGGAGTAGTGTAGGGAGAGCTGGCCTCTCAGTCAGTAGCTCCTCAGACATATACTGGCTGTGTAAAACGGGGTGGAGTCAGGGAATTTCTTAGTCCCCAGGCAATCCTCTAAGACCATAAAGTACAGAGAAAGAGCTGGTCTGCATAGGTAGAGCTGGCTTATCTCCTGGAGCTTCCCATGCCAATAACATTACAGGATGAGTCTAAAAAGATAGGGTTGTCAAGTAAGAGCTGAAAGAAACTTTACAAGCTACATAGGAGAACTCCCTGATATTACACATGGGGACAGTGAAGCCCTTAAATGATCTGTCCAAAGTAGCAAAGAAATTAAGTGGAAGATTCAGGATCTAAACTCTAGTCCTCTACCTCCAAATGCATCCATTTCAACTTTCCAGGCTCTTCCTGGCCCTCAGATTATTTTCTAATATGTTTATTACATTGCTTTGCTTTGACACAACAAATACCCGAGCTATTTTATAAAGGACATTCACCATGAAAACACTTTTGCTATCAACAGGGGGATAGACAGCTGATTCTGGTAGTATGTCACTAGTACTGACCTTAGTACTGATCAGAATTTTGCTGCCTCTCTATGTGGCCTTTATTTACACTGTTGAAGTCTTTGTGCATATTGTTCTTCTGGCTCTGCCTTCCTGATTCTGCATCCCTTCATACAGGTATTCTGCTGTTTCCCTGGATTCTCCAGAGTACATAGTCCTTATTGCACAGTAACATACATTCTAATTTGCTCGGTCAACTGAGCAATTATTTTGTTTCCAATCTTTTGTTGTCCCAAACAATGCTCCATGTTAACATTCTATATACAGGGGTCCTTTCTTGTGGTAAATCACCTTTAGGATATAGTCAGTCAACAGGCATTAAGCACCTCCTATGTACCAGGCATGTGCTATTAAGTTCTAGGTATACAAAAAAAAAAAAATACTAGTCCCTACTCTCAAGGAGCTCATGGTCTCATGGGGCAAGATAGTTCCTATAGTGAGATCCTTGGGTCCAAGGGCATGATGATTTAGTAACTTTTCCGATTAGACTGTAACCTCCCTGAGGAGAGAGCAATTTGCCCCCCCCCCCCCCATCTTGGTATTCCCAGAATCTACAATCAATCCTCAACTTTCATGGGGGTAACATTCCTAGAAAACAGAGCCAAAGTAAAAAATGTGAATGCTGATACAATGAACCTATGGGAAATAACACAAAAGTGAAAATGAGGTTACTAATAAAATCACGCAAAGGTTTGAAGTCGTGAAAATTAAATGCATGAATACTGAAGGTTGGCCCCGTATGTTTGCCCATCAGTGCATAATCCTGGGCAGGCTCTGCAAATGGACAATGAGCTGGGCCCAGAATTAGGCAGGAAGAAGAACAAGCCTGATTAACTTAGAAAAAATGAATGACCTCAAGCTTCTCCCTGAAACACCAAGATTCTTTCACTGATGTTGTAGGCCCAGGAATTGTGGCATACTGTTGTCTGAAAAGCTAAAGCTGAACATCACCCATAGGGTCACCTCACAGCTCACAGAGAATGGCAGGAGTGAGCGAGTTGCAACATATTACACATAAGAAAGTACACAGAAAAAAATACATATAGAATATCAGAGAAATGTATGAAAGAAAAAAAGGAGGGGTTTGTCATGAAGCAATGGTTACATGATAAAGGATAACAAATGGACAAGTGTATGCTCCATCGATATCCACACGTCAAAAGAACAGTGTTTCCAGCACATGAGTGAATTTACAGGAAGACATAAGCAGGAACCACATAGGATTCATCAGCGGTCATGGATGAGCTGTGATCTGTGTCACAGGAGGGAATATCTACATCCAGTGGGGCACAGAAACACCCTCAAGGTATAAAAAAAAAACCAGTGCCTTGTATATAACAGGTGTTAAATAAATGCTCACTGAGTTGTTGACTAATTCCAAATTGTTTTCCAGAATGGTCGAACCAATTCCCAACTCTACTCATTGTGAATTAGCCAATCTGTCTCCCTGTGAACCCTCCCTAAGAGTGACTTTTCCCATCTTTCAGAATTTTTGTCATTAGTTAGATAGGTATGAGGTGTTACTTCAGAGTTGTTTTAGTTAAATTTCTCTTATTAATCATTTTGAATATTTTCAGGTGGTTACTGATAGTTTTTATTACTTCTTTTGAGAAATAATTTATTCATGTACTTTGACTACCTGTCTATTGAAGAATAACTCAATCTTATATTTTGGCAATTTCTTACAGATTTAAGATGTCAGACTTTTATCAGAAGTATTTAATGCAGATTTTTTTCCCCTAGCATGTATCTTTTCTTCTGATTCTAGCTGCATTGGTTTATTAGTGTGAAAGCTTTTAAGTTTTACAAAATCAAGATTATTTATTCTGTTATTTGTGATCTTTTTCTTGTTGGGTTAATGATTTTCCCCATCCATAACTGTGAAAGTTATAACCTATTTTCTAGGTTTTTTTTTATGGTATTACTTTTTATATTTAGATTTACCCATTTTGGACTGCCCTCACTAATTTTGATACAGCAGTATGTATGGCTTTACAGGCTGACACCACACAATCTGGGATTTTTTTTTTTCCAGAACTGTCCTATCAACACGAATGAAAAAGCTGTCACTCCTGTAACCATTTCCATTTGTCCTTTGAAATCCTTCAACATCCATTAAGGGTGAAAAGCTTTCCTCTAATTCAGACAGATGTGAAAGATTCAAGCTTTTCTAGGGGAACATAAAATCCCAAATCATTACACCAGGAAGGGGGAGGAAAAAAGAGAGACAAAGGGAAAGAGGAGAAAGACAGAGACAGAGACATAGAGAGACAGACAGACAGAGAGACAAAGACAGAGAAGAGAGCACTTGCCATGCTCCAAGTATTTTGCTAAAGAGGGGACCGTTCTTGTAATCAAAGAGGAAATGAAAGGAGACTAGCCTTCAGCATCCTTTTTCCCCAGGTCGGGGCTGGGTTCAAAAGGCATTTTTTTTTTTAACTTTGCATGGTCTCATTAGCTCGGATTGTGCTGGTGGGTTATTTTGCCTCTAGTTGTGACTGCTCTGTCTAGATTTCTCTCTTTTTTTTTTTTTGTCTTTTGGAGGGCAATTGGGGTTAAGTAACTTGCCCAAGGTTACATGGCTAGTTTTTCTTTTTTTGGTTTGTGTGTGTGTGTGTGTGTGTGTGTGTGTGTGTGTGTGTGTGTGTGT